>NW_024524346.1:0-2164 GCF_017590135.1 Pyrgilauda ruficollis
TTTTAATGGGAATTTTTGAGGATTTTAGTGGGATTTTTGGGGGATTTTAGTGGGATTTTTGGGGGGATTTTAATGGAATTTTTTAGGATTTTAATGGGATTTTTGGGGGATTTTATGGAAAATTTTGGAGGATTTTAATGGGAATTTTGGTGGAATTTTCAGGGAATTTTGTGGGGATTTTAATGGGATTTTTGGGGGATTTTATGGAAAATTTTGGAGGATTTTAATGGGAATTTTGGTGGAATTTTCAGGGAATTTTGTGGGGATTTTAATGGGATTTTTGGGGGATTTTATGGAAAATTTTGGAGGATTTTAATGGGAATTTTGGTGGAATTTTCAGGGAATTTTGTGGGGATTTTAATGGGATTTTTGGGGGATTTTAAGGGAATTTTTGTGGATTTTTGGGGGGATTTGGAGGAATTTGGGGTGGATTTCAGGTGGAATTTGAAAAGGCTTTTTGAGGAATTTTAGGAAAAACTTCAAGGAATTTCAAAGGGATTTTGGGGTCGTTTTGTGGGATTTTGGGGCAATTCCGTGGGATCTGGGGCTGGAGTTTGGGGTGATTTTGTGGAATTTGGGGCTGGATTTCAGGACAATTTCGCGGGATTTTGGGGCAATTCCGTGGGATCTGGGGCTGGAGTTTGGGGTGATTTTGTGGAATTTGGGGCTGGATTTCAGGACAATTTCGCGGGATTTTGGGGCAATTCCGTGGGATCTGGGGCTGGAGTTTGGGGTGATTTTGTGGAATTTGGGGCTGGATTTCAGGACAATTTCGCGGGATTTTGGGGCAATTCCGTGGGATCTGGGGCTGGAGTTTGGGGTGATTTTGTGGAATTTGGGGCTGGATTTCAGGACAATTTCGCGGGATTTTGGGGCAATTCCGTGGGATCTGGGGCTGGAGTTTGGGGTGATTTTGTGGAATTTGGGGCTGGATTTCAGGACAATTTCGCGGGATTTTGGGGCAATTCCGTGGGATCTGGGGCTGGAGTTTGGGGTGATTTTGTGGAATTTGGGGCTGGATTTCAGGACAATTTCGCGGGATTTTGGGGCAATTCCGTGGGATCTGGGGCTGGAGTTTGGGGTGATTTTGTGGAATTTGGGGCTGGATTTCAGGACAATTTCGCGGGATTTTGGGGCAATTCCGTGGGATCTGGGGCTGGAGTTTGGGGTGATTTTGTGGAATTTGGGGCTGGATTTCAGGACAATTTCGCGGGATTTTGGGGCAATTCCGTGGGATCTGGGGCTGGAGTTTGGGGTGATTTTGTGGAATTTGGGGCTGGATTTCAGGACAATTTCGCGGGATTTTGGGGCAATTCCGTGGGATCTGGGGCTGGAGTTTGGGGTGATTTTGTGGAATTTGGGGCTGGATTTCAGGACAATTTCGCGGGATTTTGGGGCAATTCCGTGGGATCTGGGGCTGGAGTTTGGGGTGATTTTGTGGAATTTGGGGCTGGATTTCAGGACAATTTCGCGGGATTTTGGGGCAATTCCGTGGGATCTGGGGCTGGAGTTTGGGGTGATTTTGTGGAATTTGGGGCTGGATTTCAGGACAATTTCGCGGGATTTTGGGGCAATTCCGTGGGATCTGGGGCTGGAGTTTGGGGTGATTTTGTGGAATTTGGGGCTGGATTTTGGGGCAATTCCGTGGGATTTCAAGCAGGTTTTGGGACTGGATTTCAGGACAATTTCACGGGATTTTGGGGCAATTCCATGGGATCTGGGGCTGGATTTTGGGGTGATTTTGTGGGGTTTGTGGCTCTCAGAGCATGCCGCGCTCGGGGCGGGCGCGGCCGAGCTTCATCCCGCGGATGATGAGGACGGTGCCGGCGGCGATGCCCACGATGCCCACGGCCAGCCCCAGGGCACAGATCGCCGTCTCCGTGGCCTCGGACGCCGGCGCCAGGATTTGGGGTTCTGGAAAAATCCGCAATTCCCAAAATTTGGGCGATCCCAAGTTTTTCGTCGTCCCGAATCCTTCCTCATCCTCGTCGTCATCCCGGTCCCAGCTCGTCACAGAGTTCCCAAATTCTTCCTCTTGCTGAATTGTTTCCAGTCCCAAATTCCCGTTTTCCCAATGATCCCAAATCCCGATTATCCCAAATCCCGATTATCCCAAATCCCGAAATTTCCACCCCAATTCCCAAAAATCCCAATTTTTTTCCCA
>NW_024524347.1:0-2147 GCF_017590135.1 Pyrgilauda ruficollis
TTTTTGTTTTTTGTGTGTGTGTGTTTTCCACTCCCACATAGTTTGGTAGGATCAGGTTATTGAGCAAAGAACTTTGAACATTCTGTGGCATTTGATTCTGAGGTTTTGCTCCAGGAACCCCTCCCTCCCTGGAAATCTAAGTTCCAGCTCCATCCTTCAGGCTTCAGTTACTGAAATTGTTATCAAGTGAAGCTGATACCAGAAGATAATTAATTGATCTCTACTTCCACATTTCTTAAATGTCCCTAAATGCTCTTAAGTTTAGAACAATTAATTGAACTAGAAGCCTGCCTCTGATTAAAGACAGGCATTAATACCAGATTAGTCCTAAATACAGGAAAGGGATATTTCCTATGGAAATTCTGGTATATCTTTCTGTAAGCAGTTTTTATTCACTTAGCTTCTAATAATGCTACAAGAAATAAAATCTTGTAGCTCCAAAAGCAGATTCAAAAATGTAGGATTTTCTGGTTATTTCAGTTCTTAAATGGTAGTAAGCAAAAAACCACGCTGTGACAGTAAATATATTTTATCGGTAGGCGGGCAAATGTCAGACTAATGTCATTTCTTGCTGTGAAATCAATGAGAATTCTGTTAATGAAGAAGAAATGTTTCCTCAAGCACCACCTCAGTTAATCATCAGAGGCCTCATTATGCTAAAGAAAAATAAAATTATTTAGATGAGTGATCTAACCAAGTCAACAGGCCATGCAGATAGGAGAAATGTGGTGGCTGTAATATGGTAGGAGGGTTCTGGACTCTGTCTTTTTTGAGATTTTCAGGTGCAATCTTGGCAGATAAGACCTGAAGAAAACTTCCATGACACAGGTGCAATACTGCTGGAAGAAAAATGCGCTCAGCTGTGTAATGCCAAAATTCCTGTGCTGCTCCCAGCAGTCTATCCTGTCCTGGTTCTAGTAAAGAACACTGCTCCCACTGGCACTCCTGATGATGGAGTATTGCATTGCTAAATAAGGAGTTACAACTAATCTGTAAGAGCTTGTGAGTGTTTTAGAGAACAGTAATATCTTCAAAAAGATCTTGACAGAGAGCAGAAATGATGTAAAAAAAGCTACAGCTTAGAGTTCAGAAAATCAGCTGCATAAATATAGGACTGGAAACTCTCAGCAGGGTGGCAGATCCACAGATGAGGAAGTATGGGTCATACACAGCCACAGAAAAGCGTCAGTAAATTAAATTGCTGTGGCAAAAAAATGGAAGAAAACATCATGTAAGAGTACAGTGTGCCATAGGTAATTTTGTGTTGGTGATGCCTAAATAGGAAAGGCGTATTGAGGTCTGGCTACCATGGTTCAAAGAAATTGTAATCCCGAAAAGGAGACTGAAAGTCTGTAAAACATTATCTGTGAGTAAGGATTAGAGGGAGTGCGACTGTTTTGTTTAGGGAACACTGAGAGAAAACAGAAGAAAAAATCTTCAAACAAGAACAGCACAAACAAGAATAGCACAGAACACAGAACCTGTGGTTCTCTGTACATGATCACTGTAGATGAGAGGAAGAGATGAAGATGCTCTACAGCAAGGAAGGTTTAGGTTAGACATTAGGACATAGACAGGTAATGGCATGGGTGATTCAGAGACCAGACTCTGCCTCACCAGATGGAGTGTGAAAGAAAGTTTCATGATTCTGATGGGAAGTAGGTGAATCAGGAGACACCAGAGGCCCCTTTCAGCTTCTTCCTGGCATCTATGAAGACTATCTGTATCTTTATCTGATCAAGCAATCAGTTCTAGCAAATTCTAAAAGGAACTGATTCAGGGATAATTTAATCCGTTTTACTCAGAGAAACATCTTCAGTGAATTTGTAACAGAAATACAGCACTTCCAGCAGGAAAGTACATAAAAAGAATACTTTGTAATGCAAATCTGTTACAGTAGCAATTCTTTCTGGTCTAAGCAGAGCAACTTTTATTTCAGTATGTCCTGCCTAGAAACTAACAGTGCAACACCAGAACGGACTTTCACTCCTCCAGTATTTGCCTTTCCTCTCCCTTTATGCTCTGTTTGCAAGATAAAAGACTGATTGCAAGAAATAAAAGTTTAGAATTCAAGTAATGCCTAGATTATTTTAAGCAGTTAATAGATTTTCCTTTCAACAAGACATATTGCTGAAAATTTAAAAAAA
>NW_024524348.1:0-633 GCF_017590135.1 Pyrgilauda ruficollis
CCCCCCGCCGTGCCGGGCTGCAATGACGTCTTCGTGACGTCACGCTCGGACTTCCGGGCGCAGCTGCGGCGCTGCCAGCGGCTGCTGGCGGCGGGCGGGGGTCCCGGCGGGGGTCCCGGTGCCGGTACCGGGGAGCTGCGGCTGCACGGGCTGGGGCTGGCCGTGCCCCGCACCATCAACCTGGCGCTGCAGCTGCAGGCGGGCGCGGGGGGCGCGCTGCGGCTGCACGCCAGCACCTCCTCCGTGCCGCTGCGCGACCCCCGCGACCCCCGGGACCCCCGCGAGCACGGCGAGGACGGCGAGCCCCCCCGGCACAACTCCGCCATCCACATCCGCCTGTGCCGGGAGGCGCCGTGCGCCTGAGGGGCTCCGGGAGCGCCCCCGGAATGAGGGGGGGGGCACCGGGAGCGCCCCCGGATTGAGGGGGGGGCACCGGGAGCGCCCCCAAAATGAGGGGGGGCTCCCCGGGACTCCACCCCCCGGAGACTGCCATGGCGACCGGGGCCACCTGAACACTCCCAGGGCCACCAAACCCCCCCAGGGACACCGAGCCCCCCCCAGGGGACACGAAGCCCCCCTAGGGTCACTGAGACCCCCAGGGTCACCAAACCCCCCCCAGGGTCACCGAGCCCC
>NW_024524348.1:1019-2160 GCF_017590135.1 Pyrgilauda ruficollis
CCCCCCCAGGGGACCCCAAGCCCCCCCCAGGGTCACCGAGGCCCCCCCAAGGGACCCCAAGCCCCCCAGGGTCACCGAGCCGCCCCCCCAGGACTTGGGGACCCCCAGGTGCCACCAGCCGCTGTCCGAGGCCGCCCTGGTGGCCGCGGGGACGCCGTGACCTCGATGCCGCGGGGACACCGGGCTGCCGCCAACGGGTCGAGAGCGCCGTGATCAGGGGACAACGCGGTGTCACCTCGGGTCCCGCGGTGTCACCTGAGCCCCTCGGTGTCCCCTGAGCCCCGCGGTGTCACCTGAGCTCCTCGGTGTCACCCTGAGCCCCTCAGTGTCACCTTGAGCCCTCAGTGTCACCCTGAAACCCTCAATGTCACTCTGAGCCCTCGATGTCACCCTGAGCCTCTGATTGTCACCCCAGGTCCCTCGGTGTCACCCCAAGCTCTCGATGTCACCCCCAGCCCTCGGTGTTCCCTGAGCCCCTCGATGTCACCCTGGGTCCCTCAATGTCACCCTGAGTCCCCCACAGCACCCTGGGCCTCTGATTGTCACCCCAGGTCCCTCGGTGTCCCCTGAGCCCCTCAGTGTCACCTCAGTCCCTCAGTGTCACACCAGGTCCCTCCATGTCACCCTGAGCTCTCCATGTCACCTCGGGTCCCTCGGTGTCACCCCGAGCCCCTCGATGTCCCCTGAGCCCCTCGATGTCACCCCCAGCCCTCGGTGTCACTCCGGGTCCCTCAATGTCCCCTGAGCCCTCAGTGTCACCCTGGGTCTCTTACTGTCACTCTGAGCCCCTCGGTGTCACCCCAAGCTCTCGATGTCCTCGTCACCCCCAGCCCTCGGTGTCACCCTGAGCCCTTGATGTCACCCGAGCCCCTCGATGTCACCTCGGATCCCTCGGTGACACCCCAAGCTCTCAGTGTCACCCCGGGTCCCTCGATGTCCCCTGAAACCCTCAATGTCACCCTGAGCCCTCAGTGTCCCCTGGGCCTCTTGATGTCACCCCGGGTCCCTCGATGTCACCTCAGGTCCCTCGATGTCACCCCAAGCTCTTGATGTCACCCTGAGCCCCTCGATGTCACCTTGGGCCTCTGATTGTCACCCCGGGTCCCTCAGTGTTCCCTGAGCCCCCCACAGCACCCTGGGG
>NW_024524349.1:0-2160 GCF_017590135.1 Pyrgilauda ruficollis
GGGAAATTGTGGGGATTTTTTGGGGGGGGAGGGAAATGAGAGAAGGAATTTGGAGAGGGGAATTTTAGGAGGGATTTTGGGGTGAGGGGGGGGAATTGGGGAGGAAATATTGGGGGGGGTCCCACAGCACTGCTGCTCCTCCCTGAGGAGGAAATTTGGGATTTTGGGGGGAATTTGGGGCGGAATTTGGGGAGGGGTCCCTGAGGGGCTGGCGGTGAATGTGACACCCCCCGAGGGGGGATTTGGGGAGGGGGACACCCAGAGAACGCCCCCAGCCCCCCCCCCGTTTCACGAGTGGTTCGCTCCCCACAGAAGCGAACGGCAGCGGGCGGAACCACAGCAAGGTCACGGGGGGGGGAATCCGCGTTGTCCCCGCGTTGTCCCCGCGGTGTCCCCGAATGTCCCCGCGTGTCCCCCCCATCCCCCCACGCGTGGGCGACCCCTCCTCACGAACGGGACGAGCCCATTCCCTCCCTCCAGAAAGGGGAAAAACGCGGCGCCCCCCCTCCGGGTGGTGCGGCCCGCGCTGCCCCTCAGGGGAGCCGGGCGAGCCCATTGCGCGGCGCGGGGGGGGAACGCAGCGTCTCCTCTCACCTGTCATGGACGCCGCAGGCCCGGCCGGTTCCGGCCGCTCATCCCGGGACCCTCGGGGGTTTGTTGGGTTTGTTTTTTAAATTTCCTCCCTTCCCCCCAGACCCGGTTCCGTTCCGTCCCGGAAGGAAAAACAAAATAAAAAAACAAAAACAACAAAAAAAAAGCGGCGGCGGAAGGAAAACAGCGCGGGGGGGAGGGGCGGCCGTGAGGGGAGACCCCGCGCGCGTGCGCAGACCGCGGGGGCGTGGCTGTGACGTCATAGAGGGCGGGGTTAACCAGCGAGAGGCGGGGCGCGCTTCCCGTCCGCTAGAGGGCGCCAACTCCCCCCGTCAATCAAAGCTCATTTGCATGCGCTTCCATAGATCTGCATAAATTAGCGTTTATTAACACTTTCACTCTTTTATTGCCGGAAAAAAAAAGCTCCCGCGAGAAGCGGAAAAAACCGCGAGAATTCACCCCAAGCGCAGTGAAATCCCCCGCTGGAATTTGGGGGGGAAAATCCCAAATTCGGGGAAAAAAGCCACAAAGTGAAGGGAAAAAAAAAAAAAATTCCCAGGATCCCCTGGCATCGATCCCGGCAGGATCCCCACTCCCAGTGGATCCCCGGGATCCCTGTTCTCAGCGTCAATCCCAGCAGATCCCAGTGGATCCAGCAGGATTCCCATCCCTGCCGTCAGTCCCAGCAGATCCCTGCTGATCCTGGGGGGATCCCAGTGGATCCAGCAGGACCCCCACTCCCAGTGGATCCCAGTTCTGTCAGTCCCATCAGATCCCATCGGATCCCATCAGATCCAGCAGGATTCCCATCCCTGCCATCAGTCCCAGCACATCCCCGCTGACTCCAGAGGGATCCCGATGGGTCCAGCAGGACCCCCACTCCCAGTGGATCCCAGGGATCCCTGTTCTGTCAGTCCCATCAGATCCAGCAGGATTCCCATCCCTGCCGTCAGTCCCAGCAGATCCCTGCTGATTCCAGAGGGATCCCAACGGATCCAGCAGAATCCCCACTCCCAGTGGATCCCTGGGATCCCTGTTCTCATCCTCAGTCCATCAGATCCCATCAGATCCAGCAGGATTCCCATCCCTGCTGTCAGTCCCAGCAGATCCCCGCTGACTCCGGGCCGTTCCCGGCGGATCCCCGGGATCCCCGTCCCGCCGTCAGTCCCGGCAGATCCCGGCGGATCCCGGTGGATCCCGGTCAGTCGGGTTTGCGGCCCAGCCTGCGGAAGACGCTGCGGGCGCCGCCGGAGCCGGAGCCGGAGCTGGAGCTGGAGCTGACGTAGGAGCAGCCCCAGGCGCCCCCCGAGCTGGACACGGCCCCGTCCTGCGCCGCCGACGTTCCGGAACATTCCCGGCGCTTCTTCAGCACGCCGGCGTACGGCAGCGCCTCGGGATCCGCCGGATCGCCGGCGGGATGGGCGGGGTCGGCGGGGTCGGGGCCGTCCGGGGCGGCGCCCAGGCGGCTGAACACCCCCGAGGGCTGCGGAGAGCGGGGGGATCCCGGATTGCCATTCCTGACCGGATCCCGCCCGCCCCTCGGGATCCTGGATCCTTCTGCCCAGAGAT
>NW_024524350.1:0-2158 GCF_017590135.1 Pyrgilauda ruficollis
CCCATCCTCATCATCATCATCCTCATCCTCATTGTCATCGTCATCATCGTCATCATCATCATCATCGTCCTCATCCCACCATCTTCTTCATCTTCATCATCCTGTTCCCATTTCATCCCACCCTCATGTTCACGCCGATCTTCATCATCTTCACCTTCATCCCCATCCCCCCATTCCCCCACACCATTGTCATCATCATCATCATCGTCCTCATCCCACCATCTTCTTCATCTTCATCATCCTGTTCCCATTTCATCCCACCCTCATGTTCACGCCGATCTTCATCATCTTCACCTTCATCCCCATCCCCCCATTCCCCCACACCATTGTTCCAACCCCAATCCCACCCCTGACCCCAACCCCCAATGCTGACCCCATCCCCCATCCCACCCCCACACCCCACCATCCCATCCTCATCATCCTCATCATCATCATCATCATCCTCATCATCATCCTCATTGTCATTGTCATTGTCATCCTCATTGTCATCCCATCATCCTCATCATCACCATCCTCATCATCATTGTCATCGTCATCATCATAGTCATCATCATCATAATCATTGTCATTGTCATTGTCATCCCATCCTCATCATCATCATCCTCATCATCATTGTCATCATCATCATCATCGTCATCATCATTGTCATCCTCATCATAATCATTGTCATTGTCATTGTCATCCCATCCTCATCGTCATCGTCATCATTGTCATCCCATCCCATCCTCATCATCCTCATCATCATCATCATCATCCTCATCATCATCCTCATTGTCATTGTCATCCCATCCTCATCGTCATCGTCATCATTGTCATCCCATCCCATCCTCATCATCCTCATCATCATCATCATCATCCTCATCATCATCCTCATTGTCATTGTCATCCCATCCTCATCGTCATCGTCATCATTGTCATCCCATCCCATCCTCATCATCCTCATCATCATCATCATCATCCTCATCATCATCCTCATTGTCATTGTCATTGTCATCCTCATTGTCATCCCATCATCCTCATCATCACCATCCTCATCATCATTGTCATCGTCATCATCATAGTCATCATCATCATAATCATTGTCATTGTCATTGTCATCCCATCCTCATCATCATCATCCTCATCATCATTGTCATCATCATCATCATCGTCATCATCATTGTCATCCTCATCATAATCATTGTCATTGTCATTGTCATCCCATCCTCATCGTCATCGTCATCATTGTCATCCCATCCCATCCTCATCATCCTCATCATCATCATCATCATCCTCATCATCATCCTCATTGTCATTGTCATCCCATCCTCATCGTCATCGTCATCATTGTCATCCCATCCCATCCTCATCATCCTCATCATCATCATCATCATCCTCATCATCATCCTCATTGTCATTGTCATCCCATCCTCATCGTCATCGTCATCATTGTCATCCCATCCCATCCTCATCATCCTCATCATCATCATCATCATCCTCATCATCATCCTCATTGTCATTGTCATTGTCATCCTCATTGTCATCCCATCATCCTCATCATCACCATCCTCATCATCATTGTCATCGTCATCATCATAGTCATCATCATCATAATCATTGTCATTGTCATTGTCATCCCATCCTCATCATCATCATCCTCATCATCATTGTCATCATCATCATCATCGTCATCATCATTGTCATCCTCATCATAATCATTGTCATTGTCATTGTCATCCCATCCTCATCGTCATCGTCATCATTGTCATCCCATCCCATCCTCATCATCCTCATCATCATCATCATCATCCTCATCATCATCCTCATTGTCATTGTCATCCCATCCTCATCGTCATCGTCATCATTGTCATCCCATCCCATCCTCATCATCCTCATCATCATCATCATCATCCTCATCATCATCCTCATCGTCATTGTCGTTGCCATTGTCATCGTCATCCTCATTGTCATCATCATCCTCATCATCATCCTCATTGTCATTGTCATCCCATCCTCATCGTCATCGTCATCATTGTCATCCCATCCCATCCTCATCATCCTCATCATCATCATCATCATCCTCATCATCATCCTCATTGTCATTGTCATTGTCATCCTCATTGTCATCCCATCATCCTCATCATCACCATCCTCATCATCATTGTCATCGTCATCATCA
>NW_024524351.1:0-2158 GCF_017590135.1 Pyrgilauda ruficollis
GGCCAGGAACGGCCGAGCTGTCGGCGTCTTTATTGGGGGTGAAACAGGAAAAAAAGGGGTGAAAAATTCAGGATTCTGCTCCCAAAATAGTGAGGGAAGAAAAGGGATGGGAAACACAAAATATTTGGGGAAAAGATCCCAGAATTCCCACAAAATTCCCATGAAATTTCTGAGAAATTCCAGCGAAATTCCCAAAAAAAACGGGCCAGGAACGGCCGAGCTGTCGGCGTTTTTATTGGGGGAAATGGGGGAAAAAAGGATTGGAAAATTCAGGATTCTGCTCCCAAAATAGTGAGGGAAGAAAAGGGATGGGAAACACAAAATATTTGGGGAAAAGATCCCAGAATTCCCACAAAATTCCCATGAAATTTCTGAGAAATTCCAGCGAAATTCCCAAAAAAAACGGGCCAGGAACGGCCGAGCTGTCGGCGTTTTTATTGGGGGAAATGGGGGAAAAAAGGATTGGAAAATTCAGGATTCTGCTCCCAAAATAGTGAGGGAAGAAAAGGGATGGGAAACACAAAATATTTGGGGAAAAGATCCCAGAATTCCCACAAAATTCCCATGAAATTTCTGAGAAATTCCAGTGAAATTCCCCAAAAAAACGGGCCAGGAACGGCCGAGCTGTCGGCGTTTTATTGGGGGAAATGGGGAAAAAAGGGCCGGGAAATTCGGGATTCTGGACTCAGGAATTACAGAAAGAGAAGGGAGGGTGGGGAACACAAAATCTTGGGAAAATTCCCCAGAAATTCCCAAAAAATTCCTGACAAATTCCAGCAAAATTCCCAAAAAAAACGGGCCAGAAACAGCGGAGGTGTCGGCGTTTTATTGGGGGAAAACAGGGAAAATTTGGGATTCTGGACTCAGGAATTACAGAAAGAGAAGGGAGAGTGAGGAACACAAAATCTTGGGAAAACTCCCCAGAAATTCCCAAAAAATTCCCCAGAAATTCCAGCGAAATTCCCAAAAAACACAGGCCATAAACGGCCGAGGTGTCGGTGTTTTTATTGGGGGAAAATCGGGGATTTTGGGGGGAAAACGGGGAAAAAAGGGTTGGAAAATTCGGGATTCTGCTCCCAGAATAGTGAGGGAAGAAAAGGGATGGGAAACACAAAATATTTGGGGAAAAGATCCCAAAATTCCCAAGAAAATTCCAGTGAAATTCCGAAAAAATTGGCCCAGAAATGAGGGAGGTGTCGGCGTTTTTATTGGGGTGAAAATGGGAAAAAATGGGTGGAAAATTCAGAATTTTGAAGTCAGAAACTACAGAAAGAGAAGGGAGGGTGGGGAACACAAAATTTTGGGAAAAGACCCCGAAATTCCCGAGAAATTCCAGCGAAATTCCCAAAAAAAAGAGCCCAGAAACGAAGGAGTTTTTGCAGTTTTTTATTGGGGGAATTTTGGGGCGAAAACGGCAAAAAACGGGAAAAAACTGGGAGGGGAATTTTGGGAATTTGGGAATTCCATCCTCAGAAAGTCTGGAGAGAGACGAAGAGGTGGGAACCCCAAAATATTCGGGATAAATCCCAAAAATTCCCCAAAAAAGGCACAAAAATGTTCATTTTGTAACAGAATTTTGGGATAAAAAACCCCAAAAAATGGGAAAAAATCGGGAGGGAATTTGGGAATTCCATCCTCAGAAAATCTGGAAGGAAATAAAGGAGGGGGAACCTCGAAATATTTGGGATAAATCCCAAAAATTCCCCAAAAAAAATGGCCCAAAAACTCAGTTTGGCAATTTCAACCGGAAAAAAAATTGGAGATTTTGGGATGAAAAGCCCAAAAAATGGGAAAAAACTCCGAGGGAATTCTGGAATTCCGTCTTCAGAAAGTCTGGAATGAGGAGAGAGGGGGGAAACACCAAAATATTTGGGGTAAACACAAAAAATTCCCAAAATCCCCCCAAAAACGGCAGAATTTTGGGATTTTTTTTATTTCTAGGGACCCAAATTTGGCGTAAAAAACCCCAAAAATGGGAAAAAAACAAAAAAAAGGAAAATTGTTGGGTTTTATCCTCAGAGATTCTGGGGGTGAAAACCCCAAAATTTTGGGGAGAAAATCCCGAAAAATCCCAAAATTCACCAAAAATGTTCATTTTTAACAGGAGAGGAACAAAACTTTGGGGAAAAACCCCAAAAATCTCCAAAAATCCCCAAAA
>NW_024524352.1:0-2157 GCF_017590135.1 Pyrgilauda ruficollis
CCCGGTACCCCCCAAAACCGGGACACCCCAACACCGGGACCCCTCCCCCCAAAACCGGCCCCCCCAAACCGGGGTCGCCCCCCACTCACCGGGCGGGGCCGGGGTCGCCCCCAGGGCGGCGGCCGCCACCAGCAGCGACAGCAGCGGCGACAGGAACGGGGGGGCCCCGCCGAGAGCCCCCCCCATGGCCGGGACCCCCCGCTGCAGGAGGAGGAGGAGGAGGAGGAAGGTCCCGGGGTGGAGGAAGGTCCCGGGATAACGGAAAAGAGGAGGAGGAGGAAGGTCTGGGGATAATGAGGAAGAGGAGGATGGCAGGGATGGGCTGAAGGCTCTGGGAGGAGGAGGAGGAGGAGGAGAAGGATGGGATGAAGGCTCCAGGATGATGAGGAGGAATAGGAAGATGATGATGAGGAGGAGGAAGATGACGATGAAGATAGGATGAAGGCTCCAGGGTGGCGGTGGTGGTGATGATGATTAGGAGGAGGAGGATGAGGAGGAGGATGATGAGGATGGGATGAAGGCTCCAGGGTGGTGATGAGGATGAGGATGATGATGAGGAGGAGCAGGAGGAGGATAAGGATGATGAGGATGGGATGAAGGCTCTGGGATGATGAGGAAGAGGAGGATGATGAGGATGAGGAGGATGGGATGAAGGCTCCAGGGTGGTGATGATGATGATGAGGAGGATGATGATGATGTTTAGGAGGAGGAGGATGAGGATGAGGATGATGAGGATGGGATGAAGGCTCCAGGGTGGTGATGATGGTGAGGATGATGAGGATGAGGAGGATGGGATGAAGGCTCCAGGGTGGTGATGATGATGATGAGGAGGATGATGATGATGTTTAGGAGGAGGAGGATGAGGATGAGGATGATGAGGATGGGATGAAGGCTCTGGGATGATGAGGAAGAGGAGGATGATGAGGATGAGGAGGATGGGATGAAGGCTCCAGGGTGGTGATGATGATGATGAGGAGGATGATGATGATGTTTAGGAGGAGGAGGATGAGGATGAGGATGATGAGGATGGGATGAAGGCTCCAGGGTGGTGATGATGGTGATGAGGAGGATGAGGAGGATGGGATGAAGGCTCCGGGATTTTCCCGGGGTATTCCGGCCTCGCTCAAGGGGGGGAGGGGCGAGAGAGGGAGGGGAGGGACAGGGGGACCCGAAGGGACACGGGGACAATTCGGGCCTTGGGGACACTCCTGAGGTGACACCGAGGCCTTGGGGACACTCCAGGGCCTCGGGGACAATTCCAGACCTTGGGGACACTCCCAAAGGTGACACCGAGGCCCTGGGGACACTGCAGGGCCTCGGGGACAATTCCAGACCTTGGGGACAATGCCAAGCTTTGGGGACACTGCAGACCTTGGGGACACTCCCAAAGGTGACACCGAGGCCCTGGGGACAATCCCAGGCCTTGGGGACACTCCTGGACCTCGGGGACAATTCCAGACCTTGGGGACACTCCTGAGGTGACACCGAGCCCTTGGGGACACTGCAGGACCTTGGGGACACTCAAGGACCTTGGGGACACTCCTGAGGTGACAACGAGGCCTTGGGGACACTGCAGGGCCTCGGGGACACTCCCAGACCTTGGGGACACTCCCGAGGTGACACCAAGCCCTTGGGGACACTCCCGAGGTGACACCAAGCCCTTGGGGACACTCCCGAGCTTTGGGGACACTCCCGAGGTGACACCAAGCCCTTGGGGACACTCCAGGACCTTGGGGACAATTCCAGACCTCGGGGACAGTCGGGGCCTTGGGGACAGCGGTGTCACGTGTGTGTCCCCTGTGCCACCCGCGGTGTCACCTGCGCGTCCCCGTGTTTGTCCCCGCCCTGCCCCCGGCCTTGCGCAAACGGTGCCACCTTTGTCCCCTTTGTCCCCTTTGTCCCCTTTGTCCCCTCCCTGCTCCTCCCGGCCTGGGGCACCCGCAGGGGACAGGAGGGGACAGGAGGGGACACGGGGACAGGGATGGGGCCGCTGTCCGTGGTGTCCCCTCGCTGTCCCCTCGCTGTCCCCTCACTGTCCCCAAGCCTGTGAAAAGTGACAAGTGTCCCCACGTTGTCCCCAGCCCTGTCCCCGCCTTGTCCCCAGGGTGTCCCCTCGCGGTCCCCGTGCCTGTGCCACCCTGGGACTGTCCCCAACCC
>NW_024524353.1:0-2157 GCF_017590135.1 Pyrgilauda ruficollis
GGCAGTGGGACAGGGCTCTGCTGGGCAATGGGATGGGGCTCTGCTGGGATGGGGTGTCTGGGGCAGGTGGAGGCTGCAGCCTGTGGGTGCTGTTTGCTGTGATGGAGTTTGCTGTGATGGTCTCAGCTGGAAAAGGGGATTCTGCCTTCTCTCCCTGCCCTCACACGCTCCTGGTGCCAGGGCAGCTTCTCGGGTGTCCTTCCCCTCTGGTTACCTGCAGAGCAGTGAAGCACTGCCAGCAGGGAGCATGCAGGCTGGCAGTCACTGCCTGGCCCGAGGAAGGGGCAGGACCCAGCCCTGGCCCTCCTGCCAGGACACACAGTGTCGTGGTGCCTGGCATGGAGGGGTTTACCTCCTCCACAGGTGTGTGCCTGTGCTCCCTGCCTGCAGCAAAAGCAGCTGCTGTCCAGGGAATCTTTTCTAACACCAAATGGGTTTCTGAGAGCATGGCTGAGGCAGGAGCCTTCTTCCCTGTGTCCTGGCAGGGCTGCTGCAGCACTGGGGATGTGCTGGTGTCCAGAGAGCCCCAGGCCCCTCTGGGGTCCCTTTCCTGCACTGTCCCCTGGGTCAAGGGTCTGTACCCACCCATCACACTCCCACCCCTTGCCGTGGAGCTGAAGCCTCATTTATTCTGAAGGGAAAAGAATTCACATCTCACCGACCAACGGGAACCCAAATACAAATAAATTTCTCTCAAAGTGCAGTCGTTGGAGAAAACCAAAGGCCGTTAGTCAGGCTGACATCAGAGGAGCCGCATTCCCTCTGACAGCCCGCACAGCCTTATGTTTTATTCACCAGGCCTGAAAAATACCTTCCCGAAGAGGGGGCCCATAAATAAACCAGCGTGATGAATATTACACAGGATAAAAACTGATAAAGCTGGGCTCCAACCACGAGCTGCACGACGAGGTTAAAAAAGCACAGGGGTTCATTACATCTGATCCAGCAAGACAGGTCAGGGTGGGTGTTGGGATGGGAAGGGGAAGCATTTGTGGGGATGCTTCTGGGTCCTGGGAGAGAGGGGAATTAGAACAGGTCAAGCCACCCTGCTCCTGGCCACTGGGAGAGGCAGTACGAGCAGGCTGGGAGCACTGCAGTGTCGGGGGTGTCTGGGCAGCACCTACAAACCTCCTTTGAAAAGTTCTTTTTGCACTTGTAAACACCAGGCTGGACCCCATGGGGAGCAGAGCAGCCCCCTGCCCTGCTCCTCCCCACGGTGCAGGAGGCAGGAACCTTGAAATACGAGCACTTAGCTTTTTATTACCCCTTTTAATTGCTGCCTGACAGCCTAATCCAGCATTAAAAACACCAGAGCTCAGGGGAATTCACCATTGTTATTCAACATGTATCTCTCTCTGTGCTCGGAGGTCCCATCTGCTGCTTCCTTCCACCCGCTTGCTCCTGGGACATGCTGGTCAATCCTTGGTCTTGCTGGTAGGGATTTCTTCCTGGTGGAAGTGGTGGGTGACAGGAAGGGGGGTCAAGAACGGGGAACAAGGAAGGAGCTGCTGCTGGCAGAGGCCCGTGGGCAGCAGGGGGAGGGGGCTGGGGCTCTTGCAGTGAACCCCGGCTGCTGTCAGGGAACCGTGGTACTCACAGACAGTGCAGCTGGGATAGAAACACCCATGGCTCTTCCCAGCTCCGCAGATGTGAAAAACAGTTCAGGAAATCACTTTTCCTTCCTGCCAGCACTCAACCCAAACTTCCCCACAGCAGCGGTGGAGGGGCGGACCAGCACAGCTTTGGAGAGGCCAGTGAGTTATAGTAATGGACACTCTGCAAACTGTCTGTGCTGCCCATAAATCCATACCCTCCTGGAAGTGCAGATGGTCCATAACCATCCATCATCCCCAGCGGGCTGTGCCAGGGTGGGTTTCTCTTCAGGGGCTGCTGTTCCTGCAAGCTCCACAGAACTGCAGCGGGAGCTCTCTCCATAACGCAGTGTGAGCAGCCCCGTGGGTTACGGGGGGACAAACAGTGGGTGTCCCGAGGCTGGGGCTGGTGCTGGGTGTCCCGAGGCTGGGGCTGGTGCAGGCACTGGGGGGAAGCTGGTAGGACCAGGGCGAGCCTTGCTCGCTCTGGCTCACCCATATTCTGTGGGGTGATTCGGCCCCATGGCAGCAGTCCTGGAGCTGGGCAGGAGAGAAGGAGGGTGCT
>NW_024524354.1:0-604 GCF_017590135.1 Pyrgilauda ruficollis
CGGGAATCTGGGGGGGTCGTTCGAGGCACCCCCTCGATGACGTCACTCCGAGGGTCCGTGGGGGTCCCTGGGGGGGTCGTTCGAGGCCCCCCCTTGATGACGTCACTCGCTGATTCCAGGGGTGCCCCTCAGTGACGTCACTCCGGGAATCTGGGGGGGTCGTTCGAGGCACCCCCTCGATGACGTCACTCCGAGGGTCCGTGGGGGTCCCTGGGGGGGTCGTTCGAGGCCCCCCCTTGATGACGTCACTCGCTGATTCCAGGGGTGCCCCCTCCTCAGTGGAGCCGCTCCGGGGGTCCTGGGGGGTCTCTTGGGTCCCCCCCTCGGCAGAGCCGCTCCGGGGGTCCTGGGGGGTCTCTTGGGGCCCTCCCTCGACAGAGCCGCTCCGGGGGTCCTGGGGGGTCCCCGGGGGGGTCCCCAGGAGCGCCCGGACCTGGCTGAGGAAGGTCATGACCCCCAGGCTGTCGGGGGTCTCCATGTCCGAGGGGTCCAGGAGCCGCGGGACCCCCAGGGCGGCGAAGGCGTCGAAGGCCTGGGAGGGGGAGGGGGATCAAGGTGGGGGGGGACCCCCAAACCTGGAGCCCCCCCGGGCCCCCCAGCCCCC
>NW_024524354.1:1657-2157 GCF_017590135.1 Pyrgilauda ruficollis
GCTTTGGGGACACTTTGGGGACCCCCCTCGGGGCGCGGGGGGGGCGCCCCCCGCCCTGTGCGCCCCCCCCTCATCCTCGGGGTCACTCTCGAAGTCCCCCAGGTCGGCCACGTCCCCGGGGGGGCTCAGGCTGGTGACACTCTGCATGTCCTCGTCCCTGCAGGGGGGACAGTGTCCCCAAGGGGTCCCCAAGGCCCCCCCAGCCCCAAAAGGGAACCCCCAAGAGCCCCAGGCCCCTCCAAATGTCCCCAAAGTCCCTCGATGTCCCCAAGACTCCCCCCTCCCGATGTCCCCAAAGTCATTGTGTCCCCTCAATGTCCCCAATCCCCAAATGTCCCTCCTGTCCCCGATGTCCCTAATGCCCCATCAATGTCCCCAATGTTCCTGCAATGTCCCCGATGTCCTCAATGTCCCCATTCCCCCTCAATGTCCCTGATGTCCCCCATGTCCCCCCCGTCCCCAATGTCCCCCCAGTCCCCTCGATGTCCCCAATGTCCCCT
>NW_024524355.1:0-157796 GCF_017590135.1 Pyrgilauda ruficollis
AGCCTTGAGGGAAAAGGCACTGGAGATAAGAGGGTCATGTTTACTGTGGAGAGATATATCGAGTGACATTACAGGCAGTGCAAGATGAGGAGCATCAGTGTTGGTCCAGTCCAGAAGGGTGGGATATCCATCCATGGGCAGTGACCCCTGAGCACCTTTGGCTCAGGCTTGGTCCACAAGGATCCAGCAGACAGACAGAACTCCACAAGCTCTAGAGCCCTCACAGATGTCTTTCAGACAAACTTCTGTTGAACAGGCCAGGCCAATTGCAGAAGAGAAAAGAAGCAATTCCTGTCATTGCTAAGGACAGAGTAGCAGGATGGCACTTGGGGGAAGGTGAGCCAGAGGAGGAAACTACATGCCCTACTCCAGAAGAAGGCTAAATATATTTCTCTATATATGAACCAAAAGATATTGAAGTTATGAAAAAATGAACTATTTCATCTTATGCTTAGGAACTTGAAAAAGTACTCTGGCATTGCACCACTACAGCCTCCACATTCTCTCTTTTTGAGAATCATAGTGGTTGGTGTTTGAAGAACCTTAATGACCATCTCAGTCAAACTCCACTGCATGGGCCAGGCCACTTGCCACTTGGATCATTGTCGAGCATGATCCAAGCCCTATCCAACCTGGCATTTTCCTCCTGGACATGAACCCTGGCCATTTAAAAAATCCTTCCTTTTGTTGATTTACTCCAGAGACCTTGTTGGGGTATTTAGTTTCCCCAGGACTCTTCTGAGCTTACAGATCCCTCTCAGAGGCTGATCATTTGTAACTTCTTTCCAGCAATGCTGCAGAAAATGCTCCCTGGCCCAGATCAGCCCTGAGACACATTCTCAGCTCTGCTGTATCAGATTCCATTCACATTGAGATCTTTTTGCTTACTGAGCAAAATTGTTCAACCTTGAATGAACTGCAGCCCTGCCAGGGAAACCTCAGCTCCAGGACTGATTTCCTGACACATCTCCCTCTGTATGGGGTTACAGTCCTGATGTTCCAGGACTGAGGTGACCTGTAGCAACCACACATAAAAATCACAGAATCATAGAATCACACAATCACAGCGTGGTGTGACAGGATCCAGGGAGAGCCCTGGGCAGATTTGGGCTGTGGAGACAAGAGGAAAGAGAAGCAGATTTGGCAGGGGAGGTGTCTCACCAAAGTCACCGTTCAATCCTAGAAGTGGGAAATGCTCCTTGTCTCGTGCATCCATCCATGCACCCAGCACAGGCTGCAGGCTGGATCACAAAGCTCACAAGTCAAAAGAAGAGCAGTCAGATTCTGAGCTACTTTCTCTTTAACGCTCTTGCATTCATGCAGGAGGGACATGTGTATTATTTCTCTCAGATTCAAATGTTTTCCTGCACAGAGATAACACAAAATGCGATCTTGACCATCAGAGACTTCTGCTCCAGGGAAATCTGTTCCATTACTCTCATTCCCTATTCTAATACCTCTTTCTATTTCCCTGTCCAGCTCATAGATAACAATGTAAATCTTAAAGAGATGGAAAGGGATTGGATCCTCATAGAGCAACACAAGTTCACCTTAGACCAAATCAAACAGAGCCAAGCTGTTCCTGCCGACTACAAAGGATGCCCCTGCGGCCATATGGATAATAAAGAGAGCAAGAAATCTACCTACACCCTGACCAATGTAGTGCCCCAGAACAGCAGTCTCAATGATGGCCAGTGGAAGGTCTACGAGCGTAAAACAATGATCGAAATGACCAAGGGCTGTACAACCACCTATGTTGTCACAGGTGCTGTGCCTGGGGAAAATTACATCTCCAATAAGAGGGTTAATGTACCCAGCCACATCTGGTCAGCTGCCTGCTGTCTGGTGGGCACAGAGCCCAGGAAGGCTTGGGGGGCCATTGCAGAGAATGACAAGAACAAAGTGGAGGAGCTCAGTCTGGGGGAGCTGGAGAAGAGGTTGACCGATCTCTATAAGGGAGAGGTTACTCTGTTCAACAATACCTGTCCCCAGAAATAAGCCTCACGTCCTCAATGGAAAAGGCTTGGTGGCTTTTCCACATGTCACAGAATCACAGAATCACAGAATGGGCTGGCTTTGATTGGACCTAAAAGCCTTAATGATCATCTCATACTGAACCTGCCTGCCATGGGCAGGGACACCTTCCACTACACCAGGTTGTTCCAAACCTTCCCCAGCCCAGCCATGAACCCTTCCAGGGATGGGGCAGTCACAACATCTCTGGGTAACTTTTACTCGTATCACAGCATGCTCATGGAAATTTATTCTTTATAATATCCCATCCAACCCTGCCCTCCATCAGTGTGAAACCATTCCCTCTTGTCGTGTCACTCCATACCCTTGTCCAAAGACCCTCTCCAGCCCTCTGAGAGATCCTTGAGGTACTGCACTCTCAGCAGTCTTCTCCAGGCTGAACATCCCCAGCTCTCTCACCCTCTCTCCAAAGCAGACACGCTCCAGCCCTCGGAGCACCTTCATGGCCTCCACTGGACTCCACTGCAACAGCTTTGTATCCTTCTTGTGCTGTGGGCCCCAGAGCTGGAGGCAGCACTGCAGGTGGGGTCTCAGCAGAGCAGAGTAGCGGGGCACAAATGTCCTGTGCAGAGTCTGTGCTGCTTCCTTCTCTGCTGTGTTCCCAGCTCTGTCCCTCAGGGCACCTCCTCCTCTGCTCAAAGGCACAGAGATGTGGGCAGAGCCTCCAGCTGCTTTGCTTTGCTGCCCATCTCAGCAGAGAGCTCTCAGGAACGAGTCCTCTCCTCCTTAGCTGTCCCAGGAGTGTGCAGCTGGCTTGTCCCTCACCTCCTTAGCAGGGCAGTGGCACCAGGGCACCTCAGGGTGCCCAGAGATCCTGTCGGGAGATCTCCATGCCTGGAGATACCCAAATGCCAACAATACGTGATTCTGGACAACCTGCTCTAGCTGCCCCTGCTGGAGCCTGGAGTCTGGACTAGAAGGTCCTGAAAAATTCCTCCAAAACACAACAATTCCATGATTCTATGATCCTGGGATCTGCTTTGGTTTGTTTGCTTTTGAAACTTCACCTCGAGAGCAGCAGCTGTTGTATCAGACAGGCAGGCTTTGGCATCAGATACATGGAAAGCTTTGAGCAGCCAAAGCTGAATTCCTGTGATGCACAGCTTAGACACCTTTGTTCTCTGCTCTGCTTCTGAAGCTTTTCTGCAGATTTATGGGAAACTGATTTGGGGAAATGTATTCAATGGCTGTCAAAGAACAATGTCTGCCACATCATGAAGTTTGCAAGAGCTCACAATAAAAGTTATTTGCAGCAGTGCTGGACTGCAGGGTCACGTCTTCTATAAACCACAAGTTGCTTTCCACTGAAATTTCTAGAACCACCAGTAAAGTCACAGTGCCCAGAGCATCCTTGCAGGACATTGGGTGTGCAAATGCAATCAGAGGATGTGCCAACACCCAAACCAGTGCCAGTCTCAGACAGCAGTTATTCTCATGTGAATGGCATGAACGAAGTGGGCCAGGGTGCCAACCGCTCACTTTCAGAGTGTCACTTTCAGAGGTGCCAGCATGGGACTGGACTTCTCAGCTCAGGAGCTGTTGTTCTTTGTCCTGCTGGGTCTCACTGCTCAGCCAGGACCAACCTGTTTGGGGGCTGCACTAAAGACAGGTTCTGGTGGAGGTGCAGAGCGAGGCAGCCCCGTGCAGGTGTTTCCAGGTGTGCTGGTGTCCCAGCTGTGACCACAGCCAGCAGAGCTCCAGGCCTGCCTCAGCTGCATGAAGAGCTGCACCCTGGGCCAGTGCAGCTGCCCTGAGCTTTGGAGAGCCCCACTGGGGCTGGCTGATGTGCTGCAGGATCCTGGGCAAAAGCCACCCCCAGCTGGGCCAGCAGCCAGAGGCCAGGCCCTTTCCCCAGGGGCAGCTCTGGGGGCTCTGCACACCTGAGCACAGGGCACCAGATCCCAGGGCAGACACGGGGCATGGCCTGGGAGCACCATGGAGTTCTGCTCCTGCTGCCTCCAGCTGCCTTGGGCACAGCAGCAAGAGCCTTGCCTTGTGCCAGCTGGGCTGCACAGACCCCTAGGAGAAGATTTTGCTTTTTAGAAGAACAAAGTGAGCACATCATGACTCTCACCCCTTTTGCTGGAGAGCTCCTGCCCTCCCAGGTCCTCTGCCTGGATGGATTTTTTTCTGCTGGGATCAAATGCTGACACAGCCCCTGATGGGATGAAAGCATCGGAGTGATTTCAGACTGAGGCACCTCTGCAGACACCTCTGCTGTACCTCAGGGTACGGCTCCCTCTGACTTGCTCACCCACATCTGCCCATTGGCTCGGGCTTGAGACCACACTCATCCTCACCATTAGTCCCACCATGCCCACTGCCCTCAGTTTCCTGGCTCTGGAACCACTGGCTGATTGATCATGTCCATCAGTCCCTCCTTTATGAACTTCCCAGGCTTTTCCCAGGACCTTTACTCATGGCAGTACCCAGAAATGCCCTGTCCTGCACAGCAAGCTTGTGAAACACCTGGGAAGCCCAACAGAGAAAAGAATCATCTGAGTCAATTCAGAATTGCCTTTCCCCAGTACTGCAGTCATAACAGAGTTTACATTTCCCTGCATTTGCTTATTTTATTTATTAAGAAAAAACTCAAGCCTAGTCACCTTGAGAAATAACATCAAATATTTTAAGTAGAAGGGAGTGAGAGCATTGTGAATACCAAAACCCCCTCCCCAGATAGCCCAAAAATCCTCTGGAGAAACACAAGTGCTGGCAGAACTCCTGGACACACTCAATCTCAACCCTTTTTGGGAAATCCCACACATCTTCCTTCCTGGAAATCCTATAAAAATAGCCATTCTCAGACTATAGCAGAGGCATTAGAGAGTCCTCTGCCTCCTTGGTGGAAATGCCTTGCCTTCCACAGCAGGAGGTGAAATAGCTGGAAAACACAAAACAAAGGATCAGCCTGGCTGCTGTCTTCCCACAGGTCTTAGAGGTGCTTCCCACAGGAACCCATCTTGGAGCTGAGCAGAGGGCTGCCCCAGCTGCACAAGCATGCTGCACCTTTCAGCTAGGATGGCCTCTGCTCTCTGCTGAGCCTGCTGTGAATGGGGAATAGGGATGGAGCCCTTTGCTGAGCCCGGAGCTGCTCCCTGCCCACGGTGGGGTGGGAAGCACCTGTGTTCCCTGGGAAGATGAAGCTGCACTGACATGGCCGGGTAATTTTGCAGTTTGCTCTGTGTCTGTCCAACTTTGGGGAGAGCTCTGGGCTCCAGTGTGTCACAGGGGTTTTAGCCACTAAGGAAAAATTATATTTGCTGGGAGCTGTGAGGAGACACTGCAGCCTCCAGCCACTTCATGGCAAAGTGTTGGATCATGCAGCTGGCTTAGCCCTTTTCCTGTAACACCAAGGGTTCAGATTGCATTAAATGAACCCCTTGTCAAGTGCTGTTCTGCAAGAGAAGGAAACAAGAAAATGAAGCCATTTGCATAACCTGGCCTCCGCTGGGCAAAACTCCTTTGGTCCACCCAGAAGTATCTTTGGCTGCTCATTGGGAAGGCAGCCTGGGAGCTGCTTCCTGGTGCTTTGCCATCCCCTGGGCAAAGGAGATGCCATCCCCATCTGGGGATGGCATGGATGGATGATGCTGGGTCGGACACATGGGAGCTACCAGATCTCTCTCACGTAGGCAGCAAATATACTGTGTATGGTTATGCATGAAACATGTTCTGTTTGTGGCACTGCCAGGCCAATCTCCAGCTGCTCCTCCAGGGAAATGGACAACTCATCTCACCCTGCAGGGAGAGGCTTTTTCCTGGGAAATGATGATCAAAGACATGGGGGACATTCCCGAGTTTCACAGGAGGTCCTGCTGGGAGTTTTCTGTCTTAAATGTTAATCTAGAAAAAGGGGAAAAAAAGAATACTTTCACTAGTCTAAGTGCTTTATCTTGCTGGGAGCTTTTAGAAGAGAGGACAGTTAAATTTATCAAAACCCAAATGTTTATTCTCATGCGTTGTTTTTACATCCAAAGTCAGATTAAGACATTTAGTCCATATTATATGTTTGCTTAACCATTTTAGCCTCTGGATATAAAGGCCACACTTTCCTATTATGGAAATTGTATAAGATTTAACCTCCTCTGATTTCTGAGGAACTACTTATCTCTTGTGTACCCAGATGGGATCATCTGAAGTTACACTCCATGTACCACCAAACCTATTCAAACTAATTACACAGTAGGAGAGTTTCCCTATTGTTTTGTTTTGTTTTTACTGTTGCTCTTGGTTATTGTCTGGGTTCTCCTTCAATGGGATTTACAAACTCAGCGTTCACACAGCGACTGTGCAAATATTGGAGCTCCAACTGTCAATGACAAACCCCAAATACATAAAGTCTTTTATACTTCCAAATATATCCTTCCAGGTGGATGGCACTACATTTAAGATTGGCTCAGCAAGATTATCCAGATGATTATTTAGGCCTTTGTAAACATCACATCCATTCTAAGGAATTCTCAAAGGCCTCAACACAAGGTGCTTCAGAGAGTCCGTGTTACATTCACATATCCTCTGAAAATAACAACTACTTCAGCAAAAGAAATCTGATTTTACTTGACATTATTTTTTAGGAACTGCTAATTTGTGATTCATTGTGAACTCAGTGCCTCAAAATGCTTCATAATCTAAAGAACCTTCCAAGAATGCAGATTCATATATCGAAGAGAACTAAGAGAGAAAATACACTCAAGATAAGCCTGATCTGTCACAAGTGCTAGATGGATGGCTCTGCTGTGCCAGTGGGTTTGAGGGGTTTTACATCAGCTGCTGAAGAAGTCCAGAAAATGCCAACACCATTCAATAGCAGTACTGTACCTTGGGAGTGCAAGTTGGCATGCTTTTGTTTTTCTTTTCATATGAAGTTACATTTTCCCCCACTACTTTCATAAAATATTCAAAGCCTAAAACAAATGAAATTGTGTGATACAAATATGATAGAAAAACCTGCAAGCTCAAGAAGGCTGAACCAGTGATTTTGAGCTGGAAGTAAGCAGGTTGCACTGTCTCCTCCTTCAGGGAGTAAATGCTAGGAGCAGTGATTTATCTCTGTCCTTCCCTTGCTGGTTTATATGCAGGTGGAATTTATTACTATGGCTACCCACAAACACTTGGTGTCTAGGTAAACTCTGGATCTTAGATATGTAAAAAGATTTAAAACCAAGTGTTTTTATCTTGATTTTTGAGAGAAAAAAAAAAATGAAAGAAAAAAATGAGGAGAAAGTTTGTCTGAGGGGTTTTACATCAGCTGCTGAAGAAGTCCAGAAAATGCCAACACCATTCAGTAGCAGTACTGTACCTTGGGAGTGCAAGTTGCCATGCTTTTGTTTTTCTTTTCATATGAAGTTACATTTTTCCCCACTACTTTCATGAAATATTCAAAGCCCAAAGCAAATGAAATTGTGTGATATAAATATGATAGAAAAACCTGCAAGCTCAGAAGGTTGAACCAGTGATTCTGAGCTGGAAGTAAACAGGTTGCACTGTCTCCTCCTTCAGGGAGTAAATGCTGGGAGCAGTGATTTATCTCTGTCCTTCCCTTGCTGGTTTATATGCAGGTGGAATTTATTACTATGGCTACCCACAAACACTTGGTGGCTAGGTAAACTCTGGATCTTAGATATGTAAAAAGATTCAAAACCAAGTGTTTTTATCTTGATTTTTGAGAGAAAAAAAAAAAGAAAGAAAAAAATGAGGAGAAAGTTTGTCTGCTAAGTGTCTTCCAGTTTCAAGCATGAGACGGCTTCAGAAAACAGCAGAGTATCAGACAGATTGTGATTATCAGTGAGCAGAGGTGAGGAAGGCAGAACATGAGCCATTGACCACATAGTTTGGGAATGTATAAGCCAGCTCTTGTAAATACACATGCAGATACTCCAGGTTAACACATCACATCCTTTTCTTTTAACAGCTGCAGAAAACTTGTTTAAAGCAGGTGTACTGCTATGGAAAAAGGGGAAAAACACTCCCTGGAGCTTCATTGAATTATGGAATGGTTTGGGTTAGAAGGGACAAGAAACATCTCCCAGTTCCAAATCCACTGCCATGAGCAGAGACACCTTCCACTATCCCAGGTTGCTCCAAGCCCTGTCCTGGTCTTGGTCATTCCCAGGGATGGGGCAGCCACAGCTTCTCTGGGCAGCCTGTGCCAGGGCCTCACCAGCCCCACAGTTAAGAATGCATCCCTAATATCCCATCTAACCCTGCCCTCTGGCAGTGGGAAGCCATTCCCCCTTGTCCTGTCTCTTCATGCCCATGTCCAAAGTCTCTCTCCAGCTCTCCTGGAGTCCCTTGAGGCACTGGAAGTGGCTCCAAGGTCTCCCTGGAGTAATTTCTTCTCCAGGTTGAACACCCCCTGCTGTCTCAGTGTGTACCCTGGAATGTGGCTGCAGACAGGGAATCCAAACCTGCCCATCTTTACCCCATGAAGTGCAGTAACAAACATCACTCCAGGACACAGCTCCTGTCCATGTGGCACAAGAGGAGTGCTCCTACATAATGTGCATAAAAATTTCTCAGTTACAATGGTGGTGCCAGAATTTTCTATACGAAAGCATTATAATGCAGGTAAACTCATAAAATGGAAATCTGAGAACTAGTCTTAGAACACATCTCTGTTTGCAGAGCACACATTAAACTTATAGGTACTTCCATATTTGACATAAATTAAAAGCCCTCCTTTAAAACCAAATTGTGTTTTTATGTTTCTAAGCCATCTAGAAGACAGCATTGTCAAATGGAGAGTTTCTCTTCGAATACCCACTGCCTGTGTGAATGGCTTCTCCCCTCACTTTCAACACTGACCTCTTCAGGGTTTATCTCCTTTGCTGCCATCCAAGCCTGTGGAAAAGAAGAAAGAAAAGGAGGAAGGAGGAGGAAGAGGAAATGGCTTCCTATTTATCCTTGCTGCCTGTACTTTTCTCTTCAAGCCCTCCTTCTCATTCAGAGTGAAGGGCCATGTCACAGAATCAATTAGGTTGGAAAAGACCTCCAAAATGATTGAGTCCAATCTTTGACCACCTTGTGACACCATGTGTCATTTCTTGAACACTTTCAGGGACGGTGATTCCACACCCTCCCTGGGCACCATATTCCAATGCTTAACCACCCTTTCAGTGAAGAAATTCTTCCTGAGGTCCAGTTTGAACCTCCCCTGGAGCAGCTTGAGGCTGGGTCCTCTCATCCTGTTGCTGGTTCCCTGGGAGAAGTGGCAGACACTCACCAGAGTTGCAGAGAGCAATAAAGTCTCTCCTGAACCTGTTTTTGTCTGGGATAAACAATCCCATCTCCCTCAGCCCCTCCTCATAGGACTTGCCCACCAGGACCTTAATTAGCTTCATTGTCCTTCTCTGGACTCACCAGCACCTCAACATCTTCCCTGACCTGGACACAGGACTCAGGGTGGGATTTCCCCAGTGCCAGCTACAGGAGGGCAATCCCTGCCCTGGTCCTGCTGGCCACACTGCTGCTGATACAAGTCACGATGCCATCAGCCTTCTTGATCACCTGGGCACAGCTGATTCATGTGTCACCAGCCCGCCTGGTCCTTTCCCACTGGGACACTTTCCAGCCCCTTTGGCCCAGCCTGTAGCACTGCCTGGGGTTATTGTGGCTAAAATGTAAGACCCAGCACTTGATCTTGTTGAACCTCATTCCACTGGCCTCCCACCATCGATCCAACCTGTCCAGATCCTTCAGCAGACCCTTCCTACCTTCCAGCAGATTAACGTTCCCAGCATACTTGACATTGTCCATGAATTTACTGAGGGTTCATGCAATAAGATACTTACTACAAATAAATCCTATCCCAACAAGAATAAAAAAGCCATGGGAAATACAAACATCAAGGCTATAGAGTGAGAATAACTCAACAGGAATACTAACCAGTAAAGCAATGACACATACACTATTTTGAAACAGAAAACTAGACCAAAACCTCCTCATGTCTTATGAATTATAAGGAAGGGATCCACCCCATTTGGCTCTTGTCATATGTCAATGTCTTAACTGGGCATTGTTAAAGTCAATGCAGAGAAAGTGGTTAACACCCTGAGTCATTTGACCTGTACATATACATAAATAACTATATGTCTGTGTGTGTGTAAAAATAAATACATATTCACATACATATATTACAGAATAATAATATATGTATTATTATATATAATATATATTTATTATTATTATTATTATATATATATAGGCAATAGGGTGAGAAGAACTGCTCTCCAAAGAGACTTGTTCCTCCCCACTGCCTGCCTGAGACACAGATACTTGCATTCATCCAGGTGAAACCCATCTTACCCAGCTGAGCATGGCTAAAAAGAGGCAGAAGAATATCCAGACCTTGCAAATTCCCAATAATACAAGAACATGTCAAGTATTGGGTGTGCTTGAGCCTGTCCTCAGATGCCTTTGTGCTGGGCTCTCTCACTCTCTGCAGCTACAAAAGGAGCTGTCAAATTAATCAGCCGCCACAATCTGCATCATCCTTGTCTGATCTGGAGGAATGATGGAGGAACTCTCATGGAAGGCACAAATCCAAAATAACTGGGAAGAGGGGAGTGATGAGGAATGCATGTATATAGTAAACCATAAGGGAATCCAGTCAGATTTTCAGCTGCAGTGCAGGGGGTGAAGGGGTTTAATTTCCAAGGGGAACAATTTGAGGAGAAAGGTGTGCCTGCGCTTGGCCCACCTGGGTGGGGAAGAGGCAGGGGGACATCAGGTGTCCAGCAAAGCTGCTCTGTTTGTGGGGAGGATGGTGTGTGGGCTGAAATGACAGTGGCATCAATTAATGCTAGGGAGAATGGTCCATATGTACTCCTGGTGGCTTGGGAGGGGCTGCAGTTATATTAGAAATACATCTGCTGTGTCGTAGGAGGAGGAGAAGTGGGTTTGGGAAGCAGTTTCAGGCAGGGCTCTTTCCCCAGCAGTCAGTGATGGGGTGCAGTCCTCCTACCAACACTCTGTAGGTGGAAAGTCATGCTGTCCCCATAAGAGCTGAGCTGTAACCTCTTCTGCCACCTTCACACATTGGATTTGAGTGTCCAGGCTTCCTCCTTGTTTGCCACTGCTGGTCTTGGGGTCACTGCTACAATCTGGTTTCTTCTGTGGCAAGTCAATAATTTCACAAGTCTGCATCTGAATGCCACAATTCCCTGAGAAGTCTTCCCTACAACAGGAAAAACAATTTTTAATAGGTGGGAAGAAGCAGGTTTTCTATGGCTTCTTCTATATTTACTATGAGAAACAACAGAGTATTTTTTGCAGATGACACCATTTAGGATCTCAGTTACTCTTTCATTTGTCAGTTCCTATTTCATCTGGAATTGGCTATTTCACCTTTGTTCCACCACAGAGCCAGTACAATGTAGATCATTCTTGACACTTTGTCACATAGCACATTTTCAGAAATCCTACAATGGCCCAGGCAATCTGCACCATGGTTGACTATCTTCACTAAAGCACATTTCAAAGCATTGTTTACACTTTATCCAGCCATGAATTGACAAAATTCCACTTCTAATGTGGTTTCACAAGGTCCTCCCTTCCCACTTTTCAAGAAAAATCTCCATTCAGCTAAGAAGCACTAGTAATTAGTAAGGAACATGAAGAGAAACAGGGATGAGGATTAGTAAAGAGAGAGGAGAAGTGGAGAATTCCCAAATGTTAAATAGGAACATCTTGGCTTAACTAGGCAGGGGAGCCTATGAACAGGAACAGCCTTGGTGCATCTCAGTGTAGAAACAGAAACAGGGAGGAGGCCAGACTGAAATAAATCTGAAGTACAAAGTTGTCATGACACAACTCTGAAATTAGGGGGAAGAAGTCAACAGAATTACGTGGTTGTGGTGGCAGATGCTCCCCCAGACTTCCCACAGTTTGGCCAGAGAGAAAAAGACTGATTGCATAACCTATCTGAAACAATGTATTTGCATAGCTAACCTTAATTTTCCCACAGAATTAATCTCCCCCCCATTATTTGAACTGCCATTCTCAGTTCCACAATGGCTGGAACAAAGACTGCATTTTAGAATTAGAGAATCACAGAATGATTTGGGTTGGAAGAGATCTTAAAGCCCATCTCATTCCACTCCCCTGCCATGGACAGGAACACCTTCCACTAAACCAGGCTGCTCCATCCAACCTGGCCTTGGACACTTCCAGGGATGTGGAGTCCACAACCTCTCTGGGCAACTTGTTCTAAGATTTTTTTTTTATTTGATTCCTCCTCTTTTTGTGCCAGTATTTAACAGCTGAATCAGACAATCCCAAAATCCTAACTCATATTTAACACCAAAGAAGATGTCCAGAAATCTAAGCAGTGCAGTAGGGAAAGGCTGATCCAGTTGATAACTCTTCCACCTCTAGGGATTTTTTGGTTTGATTTCATGTTTTCCTCATTCTGTCCCACTTACCTTTTTGGCTGCTTGCTGAGTCACACAAAGGCAGTGGGAATGATAAGCAGAACAAACCAGATAGCTGTAAAACCTGAAAATCAATATGGTTAGCACCTGGAGTTACCTTAATTATTGTATTTACTCCAGCTGGGAGAAACAGACAAGATTAGGGATAGGGTCTCATCTTGCCCCTCTGCCCAGAGGCAGGAATTTTTCCATGTTTCCCCATGGCTCCCAGGACCCAAGCAGAGGGGACTTGGGCAACTAGAGATTGACCACAGTCAAATAACCAGGGACTGCTGATGTTGTGGTCTCTGGAGTAGTTTGCAAAACTCCTCCTTCCCTTCCTTCATCTCACTCCATTATTCCCTCTCACCATAATGTGCACTACAGTTTTTGACAGACTCCAACTGGAATCAAGAGCCCTTGTGCAAAGTCTTGAGCATATGCACAGTAAGACACAATTTCTACTTCATCAGCTAATGGCTGAGTGGAAGACGGAGAAGGGGGAGAAGAAAATCTCTTCAGACTGATCTAAATGCATTGGTTTAGCTGTGAAGAAATGTTCTATTTGCCCATCTTTTTTATTCCTTTGAAAATGTGAAAAAACCTCAGCATTTAAATATTTACATTTTTTTTCTGCTTTTTTCCAGTTGAAGTGATTCACTGAATTCACGGAAAGTCTCAGAGAAGAATCTGAAAATGTCTCCATTTAAAAAACAGACTTTTGGTTGATCTGTTTTCTTTTACATTCCTTACAAATATTTGAAAATTTCTTTATAAAAGCTTAAGTGCTTAAACAATCTGTTTATACTGTCTTTACTAACTTCTCACAACATACATGGGTATAGATTTGTCTTGCAGCATATTTAGCAGCTCTTCTAACAGAAATGGATCTCTTTGGAATAGAACAACAAACTGAAAGACCAACTAAGTGCTCTGGGTGGTGAAGTCTTTAATAAAATGGCATACCTGTCACTGGCAGTGTCCCTGATGAGGAAGGGAAAGAGGACAAAAGATTCAAACCTATGAAGAGAGAAAAATTTGTGATTTTTGTATCAATTTGCTCTTCTGATGAAGAGCACCAGAGCAGTGCTGAGGACAGAGTCGGACAAAGAGCCAGCTCATTCCAGCACCAAAGCACCAAGCCCAGCTCATTCCAGCACCAAAGCAGTGCCAAGAATGGAGTCTGACAGAACACTTTTTAAAATTTCCCTCTGCACAGAACACTTTAAAATTGCCATGTTTGTTTCTTGGCCATCAGCAGATCTTTCCAGCCTGGATACCAACATATCTGCTAACCTGATCCCTGTTAATGGTGGGCATGAAGTGAACTGGAATGGGATCCATCTAAGATCTTTACTTCATATAAGAGTGGAAGGATGACTTTCAAGGTGTCAAGCTAGTACTTGGAAACATGGTTTCAACCAGGACCTGGTTTTGTCCAGAAATGTAAGCTAAACCTTCCCTGGTGCAAGAAATTAATTTCTCTCTTATCCGGAAAAGGAAGCTCTGAACTTGCCCTGATATAGGGCAAAGTTTTTAACAAGATGCCCTGCAATAGTGTAAAAATATTTTTTTTGTGCTGAATGCTGAAGGAGAACTGAGAAAGTTCTAGCCTCATTACAGACATCAGATCATAACAAATACAAAGGCAACACTTTAGGGGAATAAACATTTGGCACTCTATTTGCAAGGACCTGACCTTGCTGAGGTTTGAGAGCATTTTGCAGAAAACTGGAATTACTGTTTCGTTAAATTAAAGGCCAAGGGGGCTTCTTTTGTTATCCAGTCCCATGTTTTTCACAATCCCAGTTTAAAATTTCTAAAATATTTGTAGTTTTTAAATAGATGTAACTCCAATAGGCTGTATTATTTTCTAGTCCTGGTTTGTTGATGGGCTATACCTATCAGAACAAGAAATTCTTTTACCCTGATAGCACCAAGTGAAATTTTCAATGGTATCATTCTGTAGCAGGAACACTCTGAACCAGGCACCACAGGGGAATAGATCTATGAAATAGGGGAGAAAGTGCTGGGCTGATGCTGAAACAGGGTATGCAGTGGTCTGGTATGGTCACAAGGGCTGGAATGACAAAATAGGCTGAATTTCTCACTGCCAGCCATTCATTTTACAGATATAAAAGCCACAGCAAGCTTTCACAAAGCAGAAATCTGTACATTTTCCTGGAAATATGTGGAGTTTCTCCTGTGAGTAGGGACACCTATTTCACAGATACTTCCCAAGGGATTAAGTGAAGGAATCTGCCTGTGTACATTATCATTATTTCAGTGGTTACATTTCAAGGTTCAAGTTACATTTGACTCCTAATCAATATTATTTCTTTTGTTGGCTTTAATATAGGTATCTTGATACTGTTTTATATTATGCTATAATCTACTAGTAGTTATTTTAATTTTATACTGTGTAGTAAGTAATTCTGATGAAAGTCTTTTGTCTGTTACTTCCTGTTCATATGTCTTAATAAACAACTCCTTTTTATATAATTACATCTGATTTTTTTTTTAGTATAATTACATCTGATTCATCAACAGAACTTGCAGGACAGAGTGATTCCTTAAATTTAAATTGTTGACAAAATCTGAGGCTAAGGATTTGCCTTCATTCCAACCCCTTTCTGTTAAGGTGTTTAAACACACAAGGGAGTTCTTTCTTCCATCAGTGGCAGGGCTTCTTTAGTAAACTTTTTTGAAGCTCCCACTCTCCCCATGACAACTGGGGGGTCTGAACCCCACATGAGTAGGTCGGGACATTGCTGTGGTGTAATCACAACCATCTTACCTGGCCCAATGGTCTGTGGTGGCCACTGGTTGGTGTCATTGGTGCATCTCAGATCAAGGGGGGTCCAGAAGGTTTTGCCATCCACCTCCTTGCACGTCCTGCTGCCAGAGGTGGGGGGTCTCTTATCATAACCTGTCTGGCATTTGAAATGTAAGACTTGTCCCACGTAATGCTGCTGGGGCAGCCTTATGGAGGCATGTGGAATAGTCTTGGGAGGACCACAGAAATCTGTGGGAGCACAAGGCAGCACACAGTTAAAGCAGACAGATTTTGCATACTGCTTCTGTTCTTGAAAATTCTGTGTTCTTAGGAAATAGAGACAAGCAAGATCCTGCAAGCCTTTATAATTCTTGGTTAGGATATAAAATACTCATTTGCTTATACTGTACCACCTTATTCAGCCAAGACATTACAGAAATAATTTCTTTCCCTCTGTCTGCAAAATAATTAAATATTGTTCACCATTTTTACACTACTACCATGGAAATCAGCAGAAGAATTGAATGAGCTCTTATTTACTTTTTGGTTTGGACTCTGAAAGGTCTTCTTGCTTCTGGGGTGCAGGGCTCCTTGGTTCTATTTCTGGCTTCTGTGTAAGTTCTAACTCTGTCTTGGAAGCCATTGCTGATAAATTTTTCATATCTGTGGAGAAGTTATATTTGTTGAGTTACTGCAAGACAAATATCAGAACAAAGTGCCAGAGCACCCAAGCTTCTAGAGGTTGGATAAAACTGTTGCAAGTTCTAACTTAGAAAAATAAGCACAAAAGATCTTTTGTTAATGCCCAGATTAGTTTTATACCAAGTTACACATGGAGGAGAAACACCTCTATGTATAGAAAAAAAACAGCAGTCACTCACCAATGCATTTAAATGGTTGGTGTTCCCAAACAGCACCCTGCTGTTGACTCTTACACTCAATTCCTAGGTATACACTAGCCTCTCTGCCATAGCCAGGGTCACATGTATAGTACAGTTTGGTCTGCAGTGGATACACGTCAGCAGTAACATCAGCAAATTCACTCGGTGGAAGACGTGGGCATACGCCTGCAAATAGAAAGCCTGAGAGTCAGGACAGCCTGGCATTTTACTTTATGGATCAAGGACTTCCCTGTTCTCAATACCAGACATATCCAGCAGATGGAAAACATGAAACATTTTCTTCATGAAGAATCATTATTATCAACATTTTCTTAATGAAGCTGTACGTAATTGTTTTGGAAAGCAGTTACAACCACCAGAGTGTGCAGCCCTCAGTCATGGAGTGAGGCACAATAGGCAAAAGTAAGCAATTAAAAGTTGCAATCATCTATGAGCAAACATTGGGAATGGGCACAGACTCTCAGCCCGGTCTGAGAACACCAAAGAGCAGCTTACTGTGAAATAAGTTTGCAAACCTAAATATAACTTGTCCCAAAACAAAGACGTGAAGTGTTGTGTCATCAGCAAATCATATCTAAATATACTTCTTAATCAGCTGGAATGAATTAAGTTAGATAATTTCAGTGCACTTGTAAAGCCTGCTCAAGCTGAGCTGGGAACCCAGAGGTTGGTAAAGGCACTACTTAATTATTATTTAAGGCCTAAAGGCTGAGAAATTAAAGGCTCAAATAGTCTGGTTGCACCAGGCCTGGCACTCTGGATCTTTGGGTGCATGATCTGTGGCCCTTTATGCTTATGCACAACAGTAACAGCTATCAGGAGTGAGATTTCTTAGTCATCATATCCTCACACTTTCTGCACCCATAATTAATGCAGCCTTAGCAAACAGCAGGAATGACTGCCAAAGGCCATCAAGTCCCTGATAGTTGTTCATCACTTGGTGTCTGCCCTTGACTCCCAAAAGTGCTTTCTCCTTGAAAGACCAACAGCAACTCAACCTGTGACTCCCACCCCCAGCCCTGCAATGCCTTTTTCTTTCATTTCCTCGCGTCGATATTTTCTGCCCTTTTTACTTTATATTGTCTTGCTGTTTAGTAAGTCACAAAGTTTGAAGAAGGCAACCATGAAAGGTTTGTGAGCAGTTTAACAGCTAATCTGCATAAGGGTTGTTTTAATCCCCTTGTACTTTTGTGTTATCAAAGGATTTGCCTTGTAAACGACATCAGACTGTGGCTTTGAGAGAAGCGACTGCACTCGAAATAGTTAACCACATGGTTTACCACAGACCGTCAGGGTGATTAAAATTAAAGAGTTATCAGATCAGCAGCAAGTTGAGATCATGTACTCTCACTTTCCCTGAAAGCTAAAAGCTTGTTTCCCTCAAGACTTCAAAAGCCTCTTTGAAGCAGATTGCAGATCTGAATCTCAGCACAAGGCCCTCAAACCTACAACTCATTAGTCTCTTCTTAAGAAAACCCACAACATTTAACCGACTCATCATAAAGGGCAAACATTCTTTTAACTGATAATCAGTCGTTGGGTTCCTCTGAACTTGCACACATCAGCCAGGGATTGTGCAGAAATGGTGCACTTGGGAGATGGTGAACATCCACACTGCAGCTGGATCACACACAACCTTTCTTGGATCCAGCCTTTTAATTTCATCCACATTGCTCAAGTTCTTGTCTTCTCACATCTAAATAACTGCAGTATCTTCTTTGACCTTTACAGCCATATTCCTTTCTCCTATCCAGAAAGAATTTTGAAAGAGGAATTTCCCAGGCTTTGTTGTGACCTTGTGCTTGCCTCCTTTTGACTTTTAACTGCTTCATTGTCACATAAAATATTTTGCTCCCATTTTCAAGAACCTTCTCCTTTGCAACCATCATAACCTTTTAAAACATTAGCTTATCCTCCCATACTTCTCACCAATGTGTTTGATCAAAGCCGTCAACTTTTGGGTTTATTGTTGTACCAGTCCTCACACTGGGAGGAGCCGTGAATGAATACAGATATTGCAAAATATCCTTTGCCATGACTGCTCTTAATTGTCTCAAAATATCTTATATATCTTCAGAAGTCCTTCTCTTTATGTGGTTTTTACTCCTCTTTCTAGAAAAAGTAGGCACTCAGCATGTAACCCATGCACCCTCCTGCCAGGCAATTTTAGGGAGTGAAAAGATCCTCCTCGAGCCTCATTTTCTCCAGGCTGAGCTCCCCCAGATCCCTCAGCCTCTCCTCATCAGTCCTGTGCTCCAAACCCTTCCCCAGCTCCACTGGACCTGTTCCAGCATCTCCATGTCTTTCTTCAGTTCCATGTCATGGCACCTCCTGGAATAGTTTGGGAAGACTGCAGAGAGGATGCAGACCTGGTGAGGTCTGGACCATACTGACCTCTGGAGTGAATTGTGCCTAGAACTTCATTCCATCTTTGTCCCCAAGAAGACTACATCATTTACCCCTAAAAAAAAATCAACATCATTGCTGTGTGAGTGGGAAAATAGGCAAGGGATTGGAAGAATCCAGGGAATAGGGAATGGCAGCGTAGATTTTTTCTCCCTCACCAAATTTCTGACTTTTTACATTTTTAGGGAAGATTAGCTTTGTTTTTTGGGGGTTTTTTTTTGCTGTTTTGCACCCTGTTGGTAATTAGCCAATCAACTTGTTTGAGTTGGTGTGATATGAAAATATAAATCTTTTAAGAGGTCAGCATATCTGGGCATAACCTGCCTCACAGCCTGTCACAGACTGACCTAGTTTTGCACAGCCCAGCTTTCCCTGGATTCTGCATCCCTTTTCACCTTCTCCAGGACTGCACTCCTGCTATTACTGGTTTGAAATACTGCCCTCACATTACCTTGATGTCTTGATGTTTTGTTGCCTCCTTATTTTCCCTCTGCACATAATTCCAATTTTTCGTCCCCATGGGAAGGTGTTGTGTGCCACTGTTTCCTTCTCTTGCCATCCTGATGTTCACTGTTCTCTCATTCCTTCATTCACAAAATTCATCAGTCCCTACCAATTATTCTCACTTGCCATACCCCAAAAGTGTCCTGGGACTCCATTTCTCTGCACTTAGAGGTAGTAAATGGGCCATACAGAGAGGTTGGTGTAATTGTGTTCACAGGGATTTTGCCTTTCTGTCAGTTGCAGAATTATGAGAACACTTAGCTGTCCTAAAACAGATGGGAATTTCTGTTTCTCCCCCCATCTTCATGGATTTTTGGTACCTACAGTATTTGTGGAAATTCTGGAGGTGGTTTCAATTATTGTGATGGAGTGGATGGAGACAAACCCTTGGAATTAGGAGACTTGTGTATTGGGACAATAGGCAGCCATGAAACATAAAAATTAAAAAGTAGTTCTTGGTTCTGCTGGAGTGCTCCCTAAATTAGGTTTGAAAAGTTTTTTGAGACCTGAAAGCCTTGTCATCTGAGCCAACAGATAGGTGTGATCTGGGGTGTCTGATGCCATTTGAGATGTCTCAGGGCATTTGGGATTTCCACAGGAGCTGTCAGATATCAGACAGGAGATGCTGGAGGGAAAGAAACCCAGCATTTAAATCAGCACCAGTTCTTTCAGATTTCTTCCCTCACATTTCCCATTCACCTGTGTTACTCACCCAACCACAAAACTGCTCTTGGTGGGTGTGCTGGCAGTACCAGGCTTCATGAAACCCTCCCTTCTGTTTCTCTTCCACATCTGAGCTGGCAGGGCAGTGATAGATGAGGCTCTAAAACAACACCTTCAGTCCACAAGAAGCGAGTGTGGAAAATTTGTAACAGGTATTTTTAGCGCTAGGTAAAACACAGACAGTGAGTCACGCCACACTAACCTGAACTCAGAACTTCCTCTGTCACGTGGCTGTGTGTCACCAGCAATGACATTATTCTGATCTCAAGTTAAAGCAGCAAGGTGCAAAAATAGGACAATTTTCCCCTTCCTACAAAGGCAGTAGGATGGGATTGGTAGGAAACTGGATGCTCCGAAGTTTTGGGCAGAAGCAGTGGGAGAAACCAGGCACTGCACACACCTGCCCAGTTCAGAGATGAAGAGCACCTCTCCCCAGAGACAACAACAAGTCAAACCAGGTGAAAATGAAGATACTTTCCCAGCTGTGCCTGAAAAGCTAAATCAGCCCTGGGGATTTGTGTGCTGTGAGAAACTGAGATCTCTAAATGGTGCAGTCGCATGAAGATGAAACTGGTACAGGCAAAGCGAAGGAATTGATACCGACAACAGGACTGAAAGGGTAATGAACTTTTCCTAATTTCAAATCCTATTCCCAAAGGATCCTTTAACAAGCAAGCCTCAGCTCTGCAGGATTCTTTCCCCCATTAATGTCATGTATTGCTTATGTGAATTTGTAAGATGGGAACAGATCCCAAAGGTGGGGTTGGGGAACAGACCCCAACTTTATTGTAATTTGCCTGTGAGATTATAATTAACTGTTCCTTAGATTATAGAGAGATTATTTTAAAAAATAATTTGAGTAATAGTGAGTCTGCAGTGTAAGTGACAGAAATACAGTGCAGATAAAATGACCAGGTGCAAGTTTTAATACGAACAGCAATGGAGGAGAGACCAGCCTTGGGGGGATGGAGGTGGGTTTGAATATTCCCAGCAGTGGAGAACAAGAATGTCCTGTTCTAAGGATCTGGCAGTTCAGTCCCTGCTGAGTTCGCTGTGCCAGATGTCTCTGTTTAAAAAACAGCGTAAAATAAAGTGGAATATGAACTGTCAGGAGCTCTAGGACCACAAAAAAACTTTGTTTGGGAGAAATAAACTTCTTTTACCTCTTGGCTTAATCCTGCTGACCAGCTGTTTGCCATTGACCTAGGCAGTGGAATCTAATGCAAAAAAAAAATCCATCTACAGCAAGGCTTGAGCAGGTTGCACAGTGGACTAAGCTTTGTCATGCTAAGCAGAATTTGGCCTCAGGAATGTGCCTTTGTAGCTCCTTCTGTGAGAAGTGGAGCTGGGCAAACCTCTCTAGAGAACAGCAGTTGCCTAATTTACCTTCTCAAAGCAAAGCTTTAAGATGCTCCTTTCTTTTTATCAGCTGCAGTGGTGGAAGAATGTTCCTACATGCTCACACTGATAATCAGAGTGGTTTACCTGATGCACTGATGGATCTCACACCTACCCTAACAGAGAGGCTGGGCTGGGGACTTGAACTCAAAATGTGGAATTGGAAGAGGGAACATTAGCAAAGGAGGAAAAGGGAGGAAAACTAGGAACATTAGCAAAGGAGGAAGAGGGAGGAAGAATAGCCTGAGCACTGTGTGCTGCATAGAAAGTGCAATAAGTAAAGCATGGGGAACACTTGTTTTTGTTTCTGAGTGTTTATAACATCAGTGGTTCTGTGGTAAAGCCACAGAGCTCAGACTCTCTAAATGCAATCTTAGCACATGGCTTTGTAGCAAAACACAGAGCCAAGTTTTGAGAATATCACACATGAAAGCCTTGTTTTGGTGTGTGACACTTCTGCTTAAATAGACAACCTCAGTAACACACGTCTTTGATGTTTTCATCAAAAAAGAAACAAAAATTTTCTTTTTAAACAACAGCAGAGATATAGATTCTTTCCTTTGTCTGGAATTTTCTCAGTCTTGCTTTTTGTAGGGCTGAAAGGCAGTAGAGAATAGCCTCTCTGAAAATAACTGAATGGTCTGACATGTGTGTGTCCCAGTCTTGGGAAAGTGGAAAAAAAATAGGTCTAGTGGGGAAATTTTGATTTCAAATATACTCTAAGGATTCATCTCACCTGACTTAGGGACTTTGCATGGTTATGGAGCCTTGCCCTGGAGATCTCAAAAGTGAAATGGAAATTTTCTGCACATGGCAATGATTTTTCTGATGTCGTGCATGAAGTGGTTTTCCACATATGGAGGGTTATATATTCTTTATGTGAAGGCTCACACTTTACAAATCAAGAAAAAGCAGCCGATGACTGAGTGCTGCTCCCCTGGCAGGGCTGAGGAACAGGGAGTCAAGTGAGGAAAGCAATGGAAGGACTTTGGAGATGTGAGGTTTGGGGGAAGCATTGGAGGAGATGGAGCAAAGACTCAGTGAGCCACGTTGTTCCAAAATTCAGGACCAAGGTCAGGGAATGGAATCCATGGGTAGAAAATATCCAGAAGCTGGGCTCTGAAGATAGCATTAATGCATCAGGGAGAACAGGGCAGACAAAGCTGAACACTGAGGAGGTAGGGAGACCAAAATAACAACAATCTGAAGGCAACAGCGAGCAAAGTCAGAAGCAGTGGCTTTCTAGAAATAGATAAAGAGTAGTTTTTCTGCAATAAAAGGAAAAGGGATGTAACAATTCCTCCAGCTGAAGAAGCAGGCACTGCTGGATCTCCATCTATCTCTAATATCTGCTTTTCCTCAGTAGGATCACACTTTAAAAACATTTTTTTTAACTTTTTTTTACTTGTAGCTGTATATTGAGCCCTTTGTTGCTGAAGGCCACTGGAGCTGAAAGGTTTATAAAGGTATTTGCTCTCTAGTTGATCTTAAAACAATCACTTGTCTGTTTTTGACAACTTTAATGTATTCTGCATTGCATTTCAAATCCATGGGAGCCAGCACTAATATGCAAGTATAATGGGAAAGAAATTCCTCTCATTTACACGACTGAGATCTGGTACCCATCTTGTGTGAATGAAATTCACTTGAATGAATTTCTTTCTTTTGTGAGTTTTAATCCTTTCCAGGTTTAAGTTGCAAATCTGCTCAGTGTGTTCCTGTATGATGAACAGCAAGATGGAAAGGTTGTAGGAGCACAGACCAGCTTTTACCTTGTGTTTGACCCTCACTTCAGGCTTCAACCATGCCTGCATATTCTAGGCACTGATGCTGTGCAAAATAAAGGAGATAAATGTGATGCTCTTCACACGAAAACCAGCATTTCTCTTCTTTTTAGCACTAAGGTGTAGTTTAATTTTTATTAAATGAATGATCGTCCCATTCCTTAACTTACCCAATCCCCCAGGACTTTTTCCTCTCAAGACACTTTGAGACCTCTCAGTGAAATTGTTATGTAAAACAAATGGTTTTTATTTCCTTGTCCCTCTAATTATATTTATTCCTGATAGTGCATTTTGACAAACACCATCTAGGGCTGGATGTATTTACAAAACTGAACTTGCAGTGCTGGGTCAAGGTGAAAATACTAAGGCAAAATAATAAAAAAAGCACTGTATGTGCTGAGACCTGGTTGATTTTTGACGAGTTTGACCCAGCCCCTTTCCCTTTGCTTTGCTTATGTCTATTCCCAGGTCTCCTTGTTGATCCCCCTAAGGAATAAAATCAACAGATCTTACAGCCAAAATGCCTTAAGTATCTCCGTGATTAAAAGCCCCTAAATTGGTAAAAGGTGGTGTTTCTACCTTAGTATATTATTTGCATGGAGAAATTACAAATATATATATGTATATATATAAATATTGTTTAATCATTGGGAGAGACATTGAAAATAAGTATAAGAAGCAGAGGAAAGAAGAGCTTAGACATACAGTGGGGAATGGAATCCTGTGCATTAATTCATTCAGTGGTGAATAAAATTACATGAAATAGCATAAAATGCAACTGCTCTGACACCCCTCGATTTTTTTTTCCAAAAAACCAGAAAGGTTTCTGATAAATGAGAACTGCCAGAAAGAAATTTCACAACATGTTCCAGGCAGAGTAATACAGAAAGTGTGATCTGGGGGACCTGACTCATCCCAGAACTGATCCCACTGACACATCTCTGGCTGAGCAGCTCGTGATGCTGCTCCTGCACGCAGCACCAAACACTTCCCATGGGCTCTGGCTCCTCATCTGGCAGTGAAAGGAGAAGGTGCAGCATTTACTGGCAAAATAATGAGAATAAAAATCACCGGGAGCTTCAACATTTGTGAAGGTCCTTCCTGCATTAATCAGTGCAGTCATTAGCAACACACTCCTCCCCTGAGATGGCCAGCCCTGAGGAAAATTCCCAGCCCTGCTAAGGATGATCCATCAGCAGTTAGAGTACCAGCATATCTGAGAGCCTGCCTTAGGCTGCGTCTGTTCATACCTCTCAGCCTGGACATCATCATCAGACACAGAAAGAAATATCACATTTGTGGAACACTGAGAATGGAAGGTTTTTTGTTTTGTTTTTTTTTTTTTTTTTTCCCTGCCTTTGAACAAAACAGTTTAAATTTAAATACACTAATGCATCACCAGACCATTTCTCAATGCACACACTTGTCACAATAAATAAGCCAAATCTAAGCAGTGTCACCATTTATAAATGTGTAAAATCAAGCTGAATTGGATTAGCTGTCTCCATTCACAGTTTACAGGCACTGCTGATTGAGAGGCATGGCTGAAAAAATATTTCATATCCATAGTACCCATAGCAAATTTGGATGGTACCTTTTAACTAATAGCATTGCCATCAATTTTACCTACAGGGGTGCTGGCATTTCAGTGTCTATTTTTGTTTCCTAAACTTACAAGCAAAATGGAAAAAGGAAATTCAAAGGGCTGCCTCAGGCTGCTTTGATGTGCCCACTGTTCCAGCGATGGGTTGGAGGATACATACGTTAGTCAGACAAAAAATATCCTCTAAAGCTCTGGATTTTCTGCAGTTGACAGCTTGTGGGCACAGAACCCATTTCTCTCATTTCCTTAGAATAATAAAGTCCTTAAGCTCCTTAGCATCTTTCCTTTGCTGAAAGGAGTCAGGATGTTATGAACACCCTCTTCAGCCACCAAAAAACCCAAATCATTTTTTCCCTCCCCAAAAGGCAAAAAAGAGTCTTTTACCTGGCCTGCTCCCCTTGACTAATCCAAACAAGAGCCACATCAAAAGCCACTTGATCTCCATGGCACTTGTCCCCATCTTTTCTCCACACCTCTGAGGATGGTGAAGTTTCTCAGAAGCGATGAGCTGTTGCCAGCTAAGCCAAGGAGCTGATTACTGCCTGATGAGGCTGTCTGGGAGCATCACCCACGTGTGCAGCGAGGGCTTTGGTCAGCAAATCATCATTTTGCTGGCTCCACGGGAAAGAACAAAGGCTGCTTTCTGTTCAGGTATTAGTCTGTTATCCAGGAAACCAAACTCGATGCTCGCTGTGGCAGAGCGTGCCATCGTGTATAGGAAGTGGTTTGACACATCAGAGCTCCTGGCTCCAGAGCTCTTTCACATTTCACTACAGCTGAGGTCAGTAGAAGCAGGAAGGCTTTAATAGGTTTGTTCAGGCACTCAGCCCCACATCTGTGGCTGGACAGGTACTAGAGAGGGACCAAGGCTGTGGAATAGATGTCTGGTTTGGATCTCAGGCAACATCTGTGGGCGCTACCAGCAAAGAAAAGGTTCCATGGCTTCTCCTTTTGGGTTTCAGAGCTCTTCTATTAGGGATGATAAAGCCATACTGCATTTGGTTTGGATGGAGGCATGTGTGCAGTTTCTCTGAATCACAGCTGAGCTTCTGAAGGATGGACAGCTTGATTAAAAAAAAAAACAAAAAAAAAAAAAACATGAGAGTGAGGCTGCCAGGTTTGGAAAAGGTTTTGCTTCCTCCTAAATTGTCTGGGTGTCACATGCTTCAGTGAAATTTTTGTAAATGCCAGTGGAAAACTGGAAATTACCAAGGAAGTGTCACACTTTATGTAGTTTTTCTTCAGCCATTCACACAGAAGTTATTTTCTGTTAGTAACTAGAGAACTAAATCGGATAGACTATAGAAAAAAAAAAAAAAACAGAAAAAAACAGATTTAAACTATCTGTAGTATTCTATCATGATTATTACATGCTGGGCATTTATTCCTCCTTTATAAATCCTCAATGAATTAAATATTCTTAAGAGGCAAGCTAAGGAATAGATGTGATACATTTTTAACTGCTGCTGTGGCTGTATCCATCAGTCTGCTACCTTTCTCCTGATAAATTTCCCTTTGCTGTTTCCATGAGAGATTTTGTGCAGCTTTGTGATGCAGGTGACAAATCCTCCTGCAGGGTTTGCCAGCTGCGAGGCTTTGCCAGGAGATTACTTCTCAAATCCAAATGCAACAGGGCATGGAGAACAGGTAAGATTTCTGAAGCAACTGCTGTGGGTAAAATGCTCTGCTCACCCCAGAGCTGCTTCACGCTCCACAGTATTTGCTGCCTTTGCTTCAGTATCAAATCATCTTCAATATTTAACAGTGTAATAGGAAAAGCTCATGCCAAAGCCATCTGAAGGACTTAGAGAATTTCACTCCTGAAAATTCTGTCTGAAAGTCTTAGAACCCAATCCTTCACCTTTTTCCAAGATGCCTTGACATATGTAACTGCCTGAACCCTGCAGTCATTTGGACTAGTAAAACATTTATTATGTTGCCTGGAATGAAATCCCAAACTTTTTATCCTTTCCTTACTAAATATGGGGTCTGTTCTTTTGAGGTGAAGGCATTTACTTGCCAACATCTGCTTCAATTTCTTGCTTGGTCTAACTATTTAATTCCACAGCTATTTTAATGATGGACACAGATGAGGGACGTTTTCTGCAGTCCTCCAGCTCAATCTTTCATGCAGCCATTTGTTTTCAGGTAGCAAACCTCAGCACAGGTGAGTAACAGCCACTAAGGTTTTATCAGAAAAGGTGAGTTTTTATCCAGGAATAAATGGAAAGTACAGTCAATTGTACTGGAATGAATGGTGACTTCAGGTGGCTCATTGCTACAAACACAGATTGCATAAGAAAGACCTGTAACTCAGCATTTACACCTCTTAAAGGTCAGAAAAAATGGTTATGGTTTGTGAGAGGAATTAATCAGATCAGCTTTGGAAGTAGGTCAGTTTGCTGAAGGTAGAGAAGGGGAGAGTGAGAGCAGAGAGACCCAGCAAGGGGGAAAAGGCACACAGGCACAGATAAAAACTGGGGTTTTTGAGAGAAAAAACATAACTAGCATTACAATTTGGATTATCAACATGAGATGTTAGCAACAGAATTAGGTGTGACAATAAAGGATGGGAGGTGCTGTGAAAACTCAGTGGGTATCTGGGCAGTGGTGGAGAAAAAAAAAAGAAAAAAGGCATCTTGATAATTAAGGAAGATGTAGAAGGAAAGTGCTGGGATATCTGTTGCTCCTTGACTTTCCTCCATTGAATAGCAGAGTTTTGCTGCTTAGATAAGTCCTCTGTTTCAGCAGAGAGCTGGGAGGAAAAGTCTGTCACATAGCTCAGGCCACCACAGACAAGATTATAAAGATTATTTTTATTCAATATCACAAGATCACAAGTACAGAAATGGAGTTGCCATGGAGTAAACCACAAACACAGCTACAGCCTTCCTAGGTCTAGGTTTAACAAGGGCTTTTTGAAATCCTGTAAGTGCTTTTAAGACTCTGCACAAACTCATTTGGTCTGGGGGAGTGTCCTTTCCTTAAACTGGTCTCTCAGGCAGCTTGAAGAAAGGGCAACACTGATCTTACTGCAGCTCTTCCCACTTTAAAGCAGCTGTAAACATCCATGTAACTCACTGAAATAAGCAAGCTTTGTGTTTTATTCAACTTTTCTGCTGTTACTCACTCTTATGCAAGTCCTGTATTCAAGAGAATAACGTTTCATATGGACCTTCCCAGGGAGGGTGTGGGGGTGGCTCTAGCAGCTACCTAAACTCTGTTAATCAGCATATTGCTTATGCATCCTTAAAATTACAGTAGTGGTGGTTGTGAACTCACATTGTGCACCCACAAGGGCCCTTCCCAACCTCCACAGCAGCATCCAGCTCTGCTGCAGGGCAGAGGTTTGGGGAAGCCTGAGTTATACCACCTCCTCAAAATTACCATGAGAAAATTTTCATCCAACCTAATTATCTATAAAGGTCAAAAAGGTTTTAATCACATTTTATTTCCCATAAAAGTGAGATGGAGCTGACACAAGGCATACAAATTTCAGGCCTTAAGTGGAGCATCTTTACCATGTCCACAGGGTTCAACTCAAGAGAGAGTTGTATGGTCAGTACAGTTGTTAAAGTTCCCCCTTGAGTCAGTGGAGAGTCAATAAGGGCATCTAGAGAGTGATTCACCTCGTCTTCTGAACATCTACATCCACCAGATGAGTCACTCTTATCTTCTGTCCTTCTCTCCCATCCATCTGCACGCAATTTTAAACCAGCACAAGAGGTCTTTTAGGTAGCCCCAGCTGGATGAGACAAATCCATCCTGAAAATCCATACTGAGTTTGAAAACAGAATTTAAATGGATTGTTTAGTGACTGAGAACAGTCTTTTCCGCCAAACATCCTGGATATGGGTCATCATGGGTCAGATTAACTGTTCCTTTCTTTGATGCTGAGTTGTGAGATAAATATGTGAGGAATACGAAAAACTCTTGGATATATTTAGTTTCCATGTAGTGAGTTCTTAACACACCAATGCCTACACTGGGTTCCTTAATACTTCCCCATGCAAATACAGCTGAGTAGTACAGACAACTTCCTTCCTATTCTTATTTGCAATCATCATTCCCTTGGCCTGAGGAAAAAAAAAAAGAGGAACTGGAAAATTAAGTGTATTATTGCATGGTCATATTTGCTCCTCCTCTTCTTTTTATTACCAGGAAGTTATAGTGAATCAAGTCTATTTAACCCGGTAAAGTGCACAAGTGCACCCTGCAGTGGGCTTCTTACCCAAGATACCAATTCTTTGCTTGATTTCAGTAATAATTTTTATATTATCTGTAAAGTTATGGAAATATAACCTAGATGAATTATGAGTATGAAATTTATTGGAAAATTCCTGAAAAATGCCCTTAAAATGGTTCAAAACTGTGTCAAATGGAAGGTCATATTGAGAGGCACTGATTAACTGCCAGAAGAGAAGGATGCACTGAAAGGTGGTGCCCAGGTGAGTCTTTGGTTATTCAGTATTTCCAGCAGTTCCCTGGATGATGAAGACCAGCTGGCAATGTCACACATGAAAAACTTAAATCTAACCCTGAACTGTACGGCACACACAAAGAAATGCTTTGTGTTGTGACAGTGAAGCCATGGACAGGATGCTGCCCCTACTTGTGGGCACTGCACACTGAGAAAAGCATGGAGCAGCAATGGAAATGAGAAAAGGGTCTAGAAAACCTTTTCCAAAAGAAAGAACCAAATAACTTGAAGCTGTCTGAGGAATAATGATGGAGAAGGGGACAAGGTAAGAGTCTTAGCAGTGGTAGTGATGAAGATCATCTAGGCATGGACTAGATGAACCCTCAAATCTCCTTCCAGCCCTGGAGTCCAGGGACTATTTAAATAGGGCACATCCCCTTTATTAGAGGCATCTAAAATCAAGAGAGATAAATGTGAGCAAGTTTCAATGCTCAGTTTGGCACATCCCACTATTGCCACTCCGCCTTTGGCCCTTAAATTGCCAAGTGAACTTCCCATGGTTGAAGATCACCATTAGAAATCTTTCTGCTGCTTGTCAGAAGGCACCTTTCTGTATCTTCTTTACCTTCATGGGCTGGGTAGATACTTCTGTTTAGAAAGGCAGAGCTCAGTGCCTTCCTTTAGCTCAGTAAAAGCACAGTTGATCTTGTCTTCATGAATTTTGTTGAGTCAGCTCTGAATTTACCACCTCATAGGAAGCTGATGTAGATGTTCCAAGAACTGGGGCTAAATTCTCTGCCACTGAAATTAAAAGCAAACAATTTCATTTCAGGTCCTAGACCCTAATGTAGTACCTTACCCTGGGAGTGAAAAAAACCTTCTGAGCTGGATGGATTTTGAAGATTACTTATAGAAATGCAAAAAATTAGAAGTTCTAAATGCAAATAGTAGTGGGAACTATTTAGAGAAGTTCTTCAGCTTGAGTAACTTGGAAAATTTCTAGATCTAACCACTAACCAAGAAAAGTTGGCGTTCAAGTGTGAAAATTGGTGTGGTACGCAGGAAACAAGTACAGAGTGAGAAAATGAAAAGCTGTGTAGAAAGCTCAGAATGCATTTTGCTTCAGCCAGGCTAAAGAAACAGAAAATAATAGGAGTTTTTCCTTCTTGAGCAGAAATTGTTCAACCTGACCCTTTTATTCAGTGCAGAGTAAGGGTTCATGCCTTGTTTCTTTGCTTCTAGTGAGGCTCAGGACTGTGTCCAACATCTTTGTGATGAATCCCTAATCCTCTTCTTACAGAATTAAGTGCAATCCTTCCAGTTATTGCTAGAGTAACGAAGGCTGAGATTTGTTACAGAAGTCAGACCTGATGATTTGGGACAGAATTTTGAAACCATGATTTCCTGTGATTGCTGTAGGATTTTTTTGTAGGGCATTTCTCTAATGCATGTTCAGTGGTCCTCAAATACTCCAGTGACACCAGTATTCAAGTAGTTGTAGATGAGGCAAACTAAAATGGGATAAGTATGAATTAATGAGGGAGCACTGATGTTCAGCAGAGCTGGACACTTGAAGACAGAAAATTATGGGTGAGATATTAAATAAATAGCTCACTGGTGGGTACCCTTTCCATTGGGTCAGATCTCCATGGCCTGTTTTGGTGCAGTTAACCTAAAACCATTTTCATTGACCGAGCACTATCTGTGCAGTGGAGAAGGGTGGGGTGGGGATGGGATCTTTGGACTATCAAATCGTACAATTATGGAGTCACAGAGTGGTTTGGGTTGGAAGGGGCCTTAAAGATCATCCAGTTTCAACTTCCCTATTAGTAGTGCCACCTTCCACTATCCCAGGCTGCTCTAAGCCTTGTCCAACCAGGCCTTGAACACTTCCAGGGATGGAGAGTCAACAGTCTCTCTGGGAAACCTGTTCCAGTGCTTCACCACCTTCACAGTAAAGGAATTCTTCCTAATATCTAATCCAACTCTACTGTCCTTTGCCTTAAGGCCATTTCCCCTTGTCCTAACACTCCATGCCCTTGTGAGCAGTGCCTCTCCAGCCCTCCTGTGAGCCTCCTTTAGATACTGGAATGCTGCTCTAAGGTCTCCCTGACCATGAGATGATGGATGCTCAAGGTGCAAAGCTCTGACTAACTTGACAGGCCTGTGGAGGATTCCAAGGCACATTGTGTCTTTCTCCTGAGGGAGCTCAACTGCTGAGACAAGATGAGAAAAGAACTTTGGATCAACAAGATGGTTTTCACATTTTGTCAGTTAATGAGCTGTTGGTGTAGACACAGAGTTTTGAGTTAGTCACCGCAGCGCTGCCGCAGCGAAAGGAGAGGAGGAGCAGCAGCTCGGATGACCTATTTCTGATGCCTGCATTGGGGTGAAATGAGCTCCACTGTCAAGTGGCTGCTTCACTGCACTGGCTGTGAACACCCGAATGCTGCAGATGTCACATTGGGTTTGAGGATACCCACCAAACCTCTCAGCTGGCACTCAACTGCCATGAACAAACTGCCTGCTATAATTAGCACCAAACATTGCCCTGTGTTGCCTTGGTGTCCATAACAGTCTCCCAGTGCTTAGAGACCTCAGCAAAAACAACTTCCTTACCACCAGGTTTAATCTCTTCAATCAGATGAGCTAGAAATGTGTCAGTTGTCCTGCATCCAGACCCTGTCACCAACCTCACCATCTTTCTGACTTGTGCACAGGTTATAAATGCTGGAGCACAGCAGGTTTGGGGCTGGATTCTAGACAATTTCATTCTTGAAGGGTAATGCAATTAAAAGTGAAAGCAATGGACTGCAGCTGGCAAATCTGTAGTATGGAAAGGTCCAAGATGTCCACATGAGCCCAAACACCTGTTCTGTTCAGGGCCTCTGATGGTCAATGCCTCTCTACTGTTGGGAGGAAAAGGAAAGAGAAAGGTGACCTAGACTGGATCAAGCTGACTGTAAAACATGCTAATGAAATACAGGAGTTATTTCCATAAAGCAGATCATATTTCATGTCCTGGAGCTGTTCTTCAAAAAAAAAAACCAGCAGCTATTTATCAGGCTGTTCAACATAAATACTCTTGCCCTGAGGAAGTTCTCCTCTGACCCCAAGGAATGAAACTGTCCACATTTTACAGTCAGACCTTATTTCATCACCTGCATCCATCCAACTGAGGGAACTGCCTGGTGGTTGGCTTTGGAGGTTGCAGAGGAATCATTCATGCGGGGCAAATGGCCTCAAACTTCCCCCCAGAGATCAGGACAAAGCTCATTGTAACTTAAGGACATTCAGTGCTGAAAAGGGGTCCTTACCCCAAAATTATGAGCTCACACAATGAGTGCAATTAGCTTAGAATCTGATTGTATTTACCAACTGTACAAACTGTGCAAATTTTGCTGGAGGTCACCTTCATCCAGCAGAATTACATCATGTGTGGGATGGTCTTGTGCTTTGACAGGGTACAGTGACACTGCAGGCATGAGATCAGATAAAAAAACAACATGTGGGATCTTTTGTATCTCTCCTGGATGTACACTTACCCTCTTCTCTGTTGATACCTCTGATTATCACAGTTCAGCCCTTCTGAAGTCCTGTCTATTTTGATCCCTGCATGGTGATAACCATAACTCTATACAGTCCTCTGAAGAAAGCATTAAACAATCTTCTAATTTTAGGCTCTGTCCTCAGGTGGATGGTTCCAACTCCTAATTTTCTTTATTTCTAGTTTCTATTTCTAGAGATCAACATTCCCTCATCTTGTGTTTGACTTACTTTTAATATAGGGAATTATTAAGTAAGTCTTTGAAAGTGAGAATATTTTGGGTAGAGTTTCACATGTCCCACAGAGGCTGATGTCACTTGTGTTGAAGGAACAAAGAGAGGGCAATTTCCAGAGCTGATTTACCTCCTATCAGCCAGACTGCCCCTCGCTCAGATGCCCCCATGACCATCTTCATTGTATCTGTCACCTGCATGATACAAAGAGTAGCACTCAAAAAACATCTCATTAGCCGTTTTCACAGTGAGCAAGAGGAAAACCTGAATTTGTGATGTGACTAATAAAAGACAGAGACTGAGCTTCCCCAGTTTGGAGTGTTTTTGTCAGGTCATTTAAAGTTAGAAGTGGAAAGTACTCCAGATGCTCTGCCAGATATGTGCAGCTTAGATTACAAAAGAATAGATGAAAGATAATATGAAAAAATAAATCATAATAGAATGATAGTATCTACCTGCTTGGCTGTTCAGTATTCACCAAGATGCTTACATCTGTATCATCCGTCTTTAATGGGATGAAGAAAATTCAAAAATTAAATATTTGCACAAAGACAGTAACTGCACCCATTTTAATGCAACTGGGTTTGCATCCTGGTTGCTGTGGCATCTCAAATGTTCATACACAGCCAAACCTCAGCTTCTCACACTCCCCAAAAAGTGGCATTGTCTGAGCAGAGCTGCTGGCACTCACTGGTTGTCACAGGCATTGCTGTGAGCTCCCCGTGGTGGCACAGCCTGGCTCTGCCCTTGGAATGCTCCATTCTGGCAACATCCAGCTCCAGTGAGGAGCTTTGAAATGAGAGATCATAACCAACAAATGGGAATTTCCACTACATGGGAAACCAGAGGAGCTAAGGGAGGGAGAGCTTCATGAGAAGGACCGGCTGCCAAAGGCAACGAGCATCAGAAGGAGCCCATGATGCCTTGGCTGCTGCCTGGAACAGAGGCGAGACAGAGTTAGAGGAATAAAGTAGGTATTTATTTAAAAGGTCTTCAAAGGATGCACCTTGAGCAGTACAAGAGCCTGGCTGTGGCTACACCCAAGATGGATGACCGGACACAAGTTTTCACACTTTAATACGTTTTGGTCCATTTACATGTTGGGGTTAATTGTCCAATTACAGCTTCAGTTTATGAAGTCCCATCCTCCCAGATTGTTCTCCTCAATTCACTGTCGTTTACATTTTTTGGGCCTGAAGCTGCAGCGGTGTCCTTGGTTCTCAGGCTGGAAAATTATTGTTTTGTCTAACTAAACTGTGAAGAGAATTTGCTAACACTTTTTATTTTGGTTTATATCTTGGCTGGTTTTGTGCACAGGAATGCATAAAAAGGCATCTTTCAGGTCTACAACAGTAAACCACCCTAATTCATCCATCAGTGTGGTCAAAAGGGTATAGGGATTGGCTCCCACTGCGTGCATGTCCTCTGTAATTTTGTTAATTGCCTTGAATCTTGCAGTAATCAATAACTCTTACCATCTGAGGAGACAGCTAGGAGCACCTTGTCCTAATTTTGGCTCCTCCACTAACTCCAAATGTGGATGGGCAAATCACTTCCTTGCCTTTCCCCTTGCCCAACACCTGTAAACTCTTGATTACAATAAATTCTTGATAAAAACCTTCATGTTAACTGCAGAGATGTCTCTATGTTCTCCTGCTTGATGCCATGTACAGTGTTGGAGCTAAGACAGGACTCTGTCTTAGAATCACAGAATCATTTGGGTTGGAAGGGACTTTAAAGATCACTTTGTTCCATCCCCCTGCCATAGGCAGGGACACCTTCCACTATCCCAGGTTGCTCCAAGTCCTGTCCAACCTGACCTTGAACGTTTCCAGGGATGGGCCAGCCACAGCTTCTCTGGCACATCTGTGTCAGAGCTCACTACTCACACAGTAAAGAATTTCTTCCTGATATCCAACCTAATGCTGTCCTCTGTCAGGTTAAAGCCATCCCCCCTTGTCCTGTCACTCCATGCCCTCACACAAAGTCCCTTTCCAGCTCTCTTGGAGATTGCTCAGGTACTGGAAGGTGTCTGAAGTTCTCCCAAGACCCTTCTCTTTTCTGGGCTGAAGGATCATTGAAAACATCTCCTCCTAACTCTGAATAACTAGAAAACAACAGAGCAGAAATTTACTCAAAATGTTTCTACCTTACATTTAAAAAGAAAGAGAGAAAAGCTTCATTTGTTTTTGCTTCAGGAAGCTCTCTGCACCAACGGAGAAGAAAGTCCCTTTCTAAAATAACAAGAAATTCATTAGCACTGCTTGTACTTTTTTAAGGTCACCATTACAGATATTTTTGATAACACATCCTTTTACGTACATGTGGTCTGGTCTGATGGTGGAGATAATGCTGTTTACCTGAAGAGTAGGTTTGGGGTGGTTTTCTTTTTATGTCTTCCTTGTTTTTCAGGAACAGAAGGATGAACAATGCTCACACCTGGCCACTGCTCGTTTATGGTTAAGGCATTAGAATGAGTGTAGAAGGAAAAACAAGGCACGTGGTGAACACTGTCAGGCTGAAAAAGATGAAATCCCAGTGTTCAATTTCCATCATTTGCCTTCCATGATACAATGATCTGATCCATGGTGGGATCAGATCATCAATGACTTTAGAGTCCTCTATCCCGGGCTACACTACTTTTGTTTTTTTAAGAAATAGAAGAGTTGATAGGCTAGGCTACATTACACATCAGGGTAGGTCAGTATCAGGTCTTTTTCAGTAATCAGGATAATATTTCTGAAGGAAGAGGCAAGAAATCCTGCCCAGAAAAATGCAGAATAATCAGCCTTTGTTCCTAATCTTGTTTTAACTTCTAGTCTTTAGGTTGCTTTATAACACATAAAAGTTTTTCTGTCTTGAATGAGATATACACTCAGAATAAACACACACAGCTCTTTGTTTCTTACTTGAGCAGTGTCTTATGAATTGTACAGATATCAAAAACTGCATGGCAAACAAATATGTATTTTAATAAAATTAAAACTATGACCAAAAATAAGTCCTAGGATATAAAGTGTAATATGGAAAGTGTCTCAGTAAATTGGGAAACTGATGATCCAAGGATTGTGTTCTAGAGATGACTGACCACCTGGCCACAGCCTGTGCTTGAAAATATATTAGGCATCTTAATTTTAGAAAGATAAAAATTGATGAGATTAATTATATTCTAAGTGTATAAGACAACATCCCTGCGTCCATATATCCATATATATGGTCCTCTTGTGAGATGGAAAGTCTAACTTCTAAACAGCTGGAAAATGCTGCCTTGGGGTTTGAGGAAGTTCCAAATCCTAAACCAGAGTCATATCCCTTAGAGCCGACTGGTCAGGGATGAGGATGCTCCAGTGTTCCTGTTTCTGTTGGCATCACACCTCTGTGGCAGAAACATCTGGAAGGGTTGGCATGTAAGTCCTCTACAACTGCCCTAAACCAGCATTTCTTCATTCAACAGATTCTGAACATCTGTCTTAGCTTCAAAAATTCACCTGGAATATCAATGCCACCAGACACGCTTCAGGGCCCAGGATGCTGCACTTGATCCATATGGGAAGAAATCCACACAAAAAGACAGACAAGACCATGTCCCAGCACAAAATTCTGCATGGAAAAGAAGCTGAATTTCTCTTTAGAAGCTGGGGATCCCTAATGGAGGAGAACTCCTTTTGACATTTTCCCAGTGGTCAGAGCACTTGGAAAGTAAATCCAGAGCAAGTCTGGAGGCTAAATCTTCTCTTTCATCTCTCTGAAGTACAGCAAGTAACAAAGCCATAGAAATAATCACAGATTCATCAAACACTTCAGACTGGAAACAGGGCTAACAATGAGATCCCACCTGGATTTTTTCACTTGGCCTTGCAAACCTCCAAGGATGGAGACTGCACAACCTCTCTGGGCAATCTGTTACTGTCCATGAGCACCTCAGTGCCCATTAATGTGTTTCTAACACCAAACAGTTCTGTTTATACCAAGAATGTCGTGACAGCCACCACGACAGGATGTCAGAGAATTCTCTTTGAACTTCAAGTTCTTGGACTCAGCTGTTTTGGGCTAAAAACAGTGGTTAATAAGAAGTTGATATAAATCTTGAGCAAGCGGAAGGGTAACCTCACCTATCTGTGAATCATCAGAGCAGAGGCATTTCCAGAGCTGTGTCGCTCTGCTCGATAACAACCCACAGTTCTTAGAATTTAATCTCACATCCAGAATTTTATTTCAGTCCAAAAAGACTACCTGTAAATTTGGATAGAGCTTTCATTCAGATGTTTGTAAATCTGATTTTCTTCTCCACTTCCAAACCCTCCTTCACTGTTTGCCTTGGCTTACATTGCCTTGCTCAGTTATTAGTTTTAAAACTGGTGACCAATGCAAGAGAGGTTTAACTCCCCCCATCCCCCTCATTTTCATAAAATCACAGAATCATAGAACATTTTAAGCTGGAAGTGACATGCAGGGTTGACTGAGTCCAACTCCCAGCAAAGCTTCTTAATCCAGATCATTTAGGTCCATTTCAATTCAGGATCTTCTAGAATTCCAAAAAGACAAACCTGAAATCCCTCCAGTTTCTCAGGCAGTGGGATTTTCAGCATGTAAGAAACCTGCATTTTTGGCACAGAAACCCACTGTGGCTAACACGGGGGAGTTCTGAATAATTTCTTATCCAAATCCTTCCTCTAGCAAAGCTGCACAACCCTTTTTTTCCTCAGTGATGGCAGATATCCCATCTGTACTGAGTCTAGTCATGTGTAATATTTTCAATGCTGTTTTTGATGTTTTTCTCACTTCTTCAAACAAGCTTGAGACCGTGGTGGTAGGACAAAATGGTCATTTCCTCATTTACAGCATGGTTTGGTTTTTTTTTTCCATGGCTGGCCGAACAAAAACACTCCCTGTGCAGTGTCAAAAGCAATGGAGTTTTTTTCAGTTGTCATCAAAAATATTGAAGTATGTGTGTTGGAAACTTCATCTGTGATTAAATGTTTCTGTTCTGAGACATTTCTTACTCATTTTAGTTATGGAACTCAGCCAAAATATGAAACTAGGTGAAACTGTGAAGCAAGTAAAAAATAGGGGGAAAACCCACAATATTCTGGGGGTTTGGGTTATTCTATATATGGCAAAAGGCACTGTTTCCTTCACTGCTTTCACAATCACATCTTCAGCTGTTCCCTTAGCAGAAGAAAGAATATTTCAAATGCCTTTCTAACCATTTTCAATTCCTTCAGGTTGCTACTGCCTGAAGTTTGGGTTTTGGGGTTTTTTTTAAGGCAGCAAACCTAAGCCAATCTTCCCAAGCCAGGACACGTTTTCCTCTGGGACTTTCCTCTTCATATTTCATTTTGCCCTGTAGGCAAAGCTGAAGATCACTGGCAGGATAACAGCAAGCATTTTCTGGGAGGGGAAAAAAAAAGGAAAATCAAATCCAGAAAAGTTTGGAGGCTCTGGCAGGGTCACCACAAAAAGTGTGGTGTGTAGCAGGGTTAGTTCTCTACTTGGGATCTCCACCACTGGTTGGAAACCACCATTTAATGGGATTTTAAAACTTTTTGAGCAGGTTGACACTGCTCTGATCAGCCCTCGTGTTTTGCTTTTGTGCCACGTGTTGATCCTCACCATTTCCCACTTGTGTGAGTGGGAACCACTCTGTTGTCCTGATCATCAGGTGTTCTAAAGGATGGTTTCTCACAGCCACCCCAAAAAACTCCAGTTAGGTTGCCTTGTACTGCCCTCTAATGCCATTTTGGCATATTAACAGCCCTCACCCTCAGAGGAGATCTGTAACATAAAACAAATCATCCACCAAAAACTGCTATCAATGCTTTAGGGAAATCAGACATAAATTAGACATTTAATGGCTGCTTTTTTTTTTTTTTTTTTCCCCGCACTGCTTTATTTTACCCATTCTTAAAGATCACCATCAGGGAGAAAAATGAGAACTCCCTATTTATCTTTTCTGGACCATTTTGGGTGCTTGATGCTTCCAGCGTCCCCTTCAGCTGCCTCTTTTCACCCAACACATCTGATTTCTTTAGGTTTTTTGTCGCACTGCTGCTTCTTGGAGAGGATGAGATACCCAGGAGTGCAGGTGGCCACTCAAACGTGAATGTGCACATTGGATTTATAAGGATACTTTCTCCTTTTTTAAGATTTTAATGCTTCCCAGCAGCCTGTTTGCTTTCCTGCTTCCTTCCTTCACTAAGTAGGCATTTCAGGAAAATTATCCACAATGAATGCAGCATCTCTTTCCTTAATGGAAGCAGCTGATTTAGAGCTGCTGCTGTGTGTGTTTTGTTAGTGCTATTTTGTCTTGTGTGCATTGCTTTGCATTCATTAACACTGGGTCCCATCTGCCATCTCATCACCCAGCCAGTGCACACCATCCTTCTGCAACTTCTTCCTTCCAGCTTTTGGCTGATTACTCTGAAAAAAATTGGGATTTGCAGCAGATTTCACCACCTTGGCTGTTCATCTTTTCCAGGTGGCTTGTAGGTACAATGAGGGGTTCCAGCCAAAGCTTGTGGTTCTTCTCACAGTGGGAAAATCAGTTTATTCACAGTTTTTTGGACCTCCCAGTAATTAATCCCATCTCCATAATCCTCCTCTCCTCTCCTCTCCTCTCCTCTCGGAGTTCAGGAGACTCAGCTGCATCAAACTTATCTCAAAATTATAAGAAAATTGTGAAGCTGAGAGAAAAGAGCTGCAAGAAAACATAAAGACAGAGCCAAGTGGGATTAGAAAGGCTGGTACAGATGTAGAACTGGTGACACAGAAATCATGGGTGGGATTCAAGAGGAAAAGCACCACCATGGAAAGGTTTGAAATATGAATGGAAAAAAAAAAAATACCTGGAAGATCAGACTTCAACATCTGTGAGGGTCTGTAGGAGGCACAGAGCTGGCCAGTGCTCCCTCACCTTGGCAGATGAAAAGGAGATTTCAGCCACAATTAACCCAGCTTCAAGATGTGCAGTGCTGGGGATGAGCTCACATATTTCTCCTCCATTTCCAGTCTGTCTAGGACCTTGGCAGCAGGGTGAGGTTTCTTTATCTCCTGCAGCCTCCCTGAATTTAATGAGAAGGATTTTCTTGGCTCCTTTGCTCCTAAGTGGGTGTGTACAAATACTCTGTGGCTATTATTACAGCGATGGATCAGTTTTGATCCATGCCTACTGCACTTTCCAGGCTTAACCAAGAGCTGCTTCTCTCCTTGTGAGTTATCTGATTCATGGCTTTAATAGGTAGTTATTTACAGGTCTGATAATTCAACCTTTACCCTCCCTCTTATGAGTTGCTCTGAGGAGGAACTGAAATCTCCCGTGGCTCTCGTGTTTTCCACCTTTGCAGCCTCTGATCTCCTCTGAGTTTCTCCCAGTGGCTGTCATGCTGTGATATTGCTCTGTGGCATTAAACACACAGGGATTTCTCTCGTACCTTTTGATGCAATTAACTATTTGATTCCTTCCTTTAACACAGGACACATAGTTCTTTTCTCAGTGGGATGCTTATGCTGTAAAAGGAGTGTCTTGCTGATTTTTTTTTTCTTCCATGAGGTTACATTTGTGTGAATTGTATCAATCCTTCCTTTAAAAAATACAGGCATCGCTAAAGCAAAAACCTTAGGTAGATGCTTGGCAGATCCTCTAAAAATAAAGATAATTTCTTCTTATATTTAAGGAGTTTTCACTGTCATGAAAATAGACATATCTGTAAAAGTGTTTAGAAAGACTGGATTAATAGAAAGCAGCATAAGTAGGAGAGGAAGTAGTAGCTTTATTTTATTTATTTTTTCAGCTAACCACAGGGAAAAAAACTGCACAGTAACACAGTCAGAAGCAATGCTGGAGATAAAGACCTTCAGATTAATACAGAGATAGTGCTTGTAAAATTTTGTGGTTGAGGTGCCAGATCTACCTGCCTCAAGGCTGGTGTTTGGCTTTGCAGACAGTCTTGCCTGTTCATTTGCATCATCATGTGGTGCAAGTGGCCATAATTCTTAGAAAACTCAGCTCATCTATTTCACGTGCTTGGTATGAGCTGGAGATACACCAGACAAAATCCATTCTTGCCACTGTCAAAAAAAAAGATATTAAATAATCAGTGCAAGATATTGGGCTGGGAAATTGGTATGGTTGGGTAAATTCCAGGCTCAGACAGATGCAGAATTTCAAGGATTTTAGAAAATAAAAATTGTTTTTGCAGACCAAACAAGTCCACTTCAGGCCCAAATGACATAATGCAGCAAGACCTTCTAATAACCAAATATTTTGCAGAAACAATTACCCAATGACCTCAGTGGCAGCGATGGCACAGTAAAATGGCAGCAAACATGCTGGAATAACAGAATTGTTTGAAATACACTTGATGAGGAATAAGTCTTCTGTTTTCGTAACTTTCTCAGTGCAACTGTGTTGCCAGATTCAGAAGTCTCATATCATTGTCTCCATTTTCCCTCCCAAAATCTCACGTGCCCTAGGTAAGTAACTGAAAATACTGAATGGAAACGGAGACAGGTCACTCACTGATGAATTACACACAGATTACTTCAGGAGTTAGAAACACGGTATGGAAAATTATAGTAGAACATCCAGAGCAAACAGCGCTGGGCATAAATCCAGCCCTGCCCTCGGGGGCTGTCACAGTCGCCACAGAGACCAGCGCCGGCCCTGCCGCTCTCGGGAGGACGCTCAAGACTCCAGAGAGGCTGTCCAGCGGTCCTAAACAATCCAAGCGCCCTCAGGGCTTCCCCTCCAAACCCTTCCCCACCCCCGTGGCCTCCTTCGGACGCTCTCGGTGGTTCAGGGATTCTACAATTAAATAAAAGCTCCGAGCTCAGATCACACCCGTCGTGCACCCGGAGAACCCGAAGGAACCCGGGCTTATTCTCCGGCTGGGCAGCTCCTCCGCCGCTGGGACGGGGACAGCATTCCACCCGCCTCCTGCACTCCCTGCCGCCTCCCATTCCCCGGGATTTGCCGTGCCGCTCTCCCGTTCCCCGGGATTTGCCGTGCCGCTCTCCCGTTCCCCAGGATTTGCCGTACCGCCCTCCCAGTCCGTACTGAGGCGGCCGTGAGGGGCGGCAATGGCGGCGTTGCCGCCCCCTCCTCCCGCCGCCGGGGGGCGCTGGCGCGGCGGCGGCTCGGCGCGCAGTGCGCAGGCGCGAACCTTCCCGGCGTGCTCAGCGCCGGCTCATGGCGGCGGCGGCGCCGGGGCGGGTGAGCGGCGGCTCCGGGCCCGGCTCGGCCGTGCGGGGAGATGGCTGCGGGCCCTGCGGGGTGTGGGGACACAGGGCGGGGCAGGGCGCGTGTGCCACGCTCAGCGGCTCCTCGGAGGGGTCCGGGCCTGTGTGGAAGGGGGTGGGGGGGCGTCAAGGCCTGCTTCGCCCCCTCTGTTCGCAGAGCGACGGAGATCGCAGCCCGCCCTATCTTTTATCGTGGGGAGAGCCGCTGTGCCTCGCTGCCTTGTCCATTGCCCGCGGTGATCGTCCTTACGTTGTCCAGGGAAGGGTCTGGAGCACCGGTCTGAGGAGGAGTGGCGGGGGGGCTCAGAAAAGGAGGCTCGGGGGGAATTTCTCGCTCTCCACAACTCCCTGACAGGAGGGGACAGCCGGGGGGGATCGGGCTCTGCTCACAGGTAACAAGCGACAGGACGATAGGAAATGGCATCAAGCTGCGCCAGGGGAGGTTCAGGCTGGACGTGAGGAAGAATTTCTTGTCAGGAAGGGTGGTTAAGGTTTGGAACACACTGCCCAGGGAGGTGGTGAAGTCCCCCTCCTTGGAGGTGTCCAAGGAAAGACTGGATGTGGCACTCAGTGCTCTGGTCTGGGTCACAAGATGGTCTGCAGTCTCGGGTTGGACTCGATGATCTCAGAGGTCTTTTCCAACTTGATTGATTCTGTGATTCCCCAGTGCATGTTGTCTCCCCCTGGATAGCATCAGTTCTGATGCCAAAATCCCACTGCTCTGTGGCAGGTGGGAATTCCTACAGCACCCTGTCCCCATCCTCTGCATCTGTGCCTTTATAACCCCCTCTGTGTTCATCCTGAGGCCAGATGTTTAATAATCTTCAAAACTTCATTTTTCTTTTTGCAGTAAACTTCTTGCTATTGAGCCCTAATAGGTCATATTTCACTGCAGGATTAAATTAATTCTTGAACAGTTCTCATCACCTTTCAAACTGTTACTTTTATACGACTTTGCTCTAGTTAAGTGTATTTACCACTAGCCAGAAAAAGGTCCATTTTCTCTGGCTTTAGGAAAAGTTAAATAAAAGGTTGTGTACCCATATATGCAAACTATTAGCAAATAACCTGGAAGTAGGTTTGTGGTGTCATCTGGAGTTTTTTTTTCCTTTTGTCTTTCAGTTTTAAATTGAAGAGAAAATGTCACTTTACGATGACTTGGGGGTTGAGACCAGCGATTCCAAAACAGAAGGCTGGTCCAAGAATTTCAAACTGCTGCAGTCTCAGTTGCAGGTGAAGAAAGCAGCTCTCACACAAGCTAAGGTACGTTCCCTTTCTGTTTTTCAGACTTCTTTCGTGTTCAGTGCATAGTGTTTGTGACCTCAGAATACTCATTTGAGGTAATTTTTGGCAAAAATTTGCTGGCATTTATCTGTAGGTTTGAAGCAAAGAGCCTGGCAAAGCTGAAGGGGAAAAAGGGAAAATTCATTTTTCTTAGAGGGAGTGTTGCAAAATTAAACCTGAAGGAAGCACTGATGTATGTGCTGCAAACATTTGAGCTTTTAGCCAGCAGAGCCAAAAGCTGATCAAGTTTAGCTTTAAAGATAATGAGATTCAGCTTTATAAAATTACTTTTTAATGTAAGTAAGGGTCACTCTGTGTTTGATTAGTTATGTGTTTGCATCATTTTATGGTTATTTAAAGGCTGTTGGTGCTAACCTGCAAATCGTTATGTATTAGAAATTTTTACAGCAAGTATTTCCAGAGTAGATGAAAAGGAGGAGTGCAAGCTGACTCTTATTAGACTGTGACAGGGCCATTTTCTCTTTTTATTGCTGGTTCTTGATATTTCATCCTTTTTCTTTGAGCAGTGTTGATATTTTGGTTCAGGTAGGACACAGGTGCTCTTTGGGGCCGTGTAGGTTCTGTTGTGAAACTGCTTAATTAAAAGAAGAAGCAGTAGCACTGATGCCAGATACCTAAATAGCCACAGCATTTTTTCACTGGAATTACTCCTGGTTTTATGCTGCTGAAACTGGGAGCAGGATTTAGTTGATAATTGGAACAAACTGCATGGATGAAATTTCCTGACTGCTGTATTAGTTATATTATTTGTCCATGTAACTGATGTGCAGTGTATCCATAGCCCAGCAGAAGAATAGAGTAGAGTTAGAAAACTCAAAAGTTCAGAAGAGTTTAAAATATTTTATCTGATGATAAATGGGAAGAACAGTAGATCTTCGGAATAAACCTGAGTTTCTTAGAAACTAACTCAGTTCAAACTCACCTGAAGTGATTGGATGAATTTTTAATGTGTGTTTCTGCTGTCAAAACCTAGGACCGTTCACTAACCACAGCAAAGTATATCAAGTAAGCTGATTTTCAGAATACTGCTTTACCATTTTTAGACATTGTGTGTTTTGGTGATTTTTGCAGAGTCAGAGAACAAAACAAACCACAGTCCTTGCTCCAGTGATTGACCTGAAACGAGGCAGCTCCTCTGATGAGAGACAGATCGTGGACACACCCCCTCATGTAGCAGCTGGGCTAAAGGTAAGACCAGGGCAGCTAAAAGTTCCAGATGTTTTGGAAGTTGAATGTTTCCTAGCAGTCAAAAAAGTGATTATTTTCTGAGAATATCTTCCTCTGCTGAGAGTTCTTTAATTATCATTTCAACTTCATTCAGACTTACGTGTGGTACGGCATGGAATTACCACGGTTAATGTGCAGTTATAAAACAGTGTTCTTAGAATATTGGACAGCTTCAAATAACTTTGCTAAACAGCAATTTGGGCACCTAAATAATGACTATAATTGTGTTTGCACCAGTGTTGGAACTGGATCTGTGTAACAAACAACTGAAAAATAAAACAACTAAAGCCACCTAACCTTTTAAATGGATTTCTCGTGGTAAGGAATCAAGAGAAACTCTCTCCCTGCAGCTTTTTCAAAGGAAAAGTTCTGAAATGGTTCTTCCAGTTTAGAGGAGAACAGTCTGTGTGCCTCTGTTGGTATTATATTAATAGCAGCTGATAAAAAGCCTGATGAGATTGTGTGGGAGGACCTTGGCAGATGGTTGCAGCAAGAAGATGTCATAAAGTTTCTAATAATGCATTAGTGGGGTGTGAAAAATTCCTGTCCATGTTGATTTGCTGCTGCTTTGCATTTTGCAAGGGGAGGGGCTGGTTCTTTCTTCATGGGAAAAATTTAATGTGAGGCTGGATTAAATGTTAGGTTTAAATAAAGCCAAGATTTCTTCTAGCACCAGTGGGATTAGGATATTGCCTGACATTACAGAAGTCAGGAATCAGAAGTGTTAAATTTTTGTTTCCAGCTGGATGTTGTTTTCAGATCTCAGCTAAAAAAGAATTTATCTTTTTTCCAGGATCCTGTCCCTAGTGGTTTTTCTGCAGGAGATGTGTTGATTCCCCTGGCAGATGAGTATGATCCCATGTTCCCAAATGACTACGAAAAAGTGGTGAAACGTCAGAGGGAGGAACGGCAGCGGCAGCGGGAGCTGGAGAGGCAGAAGGAGATTGAAGAGAGAGAAAAGTAAGGCTTTTGTTTAAAGGCTTGGCGTATTTTTATCTAAATAGGCATGTCAGTTGTTTAATTTTACCTCTCTGTATTCTTGGAAGTTCTTAGAGGGTTTGTGAATACTGCATGCTTGTAGAAACAAGAGCAGTGTTTTAATTAATATGTTTTAAGTGCTCTTGGTAAAAATCACCAAACAGTGCAAAAACAATAAGAATTATCAACTTTGCAGCCTCTTTGGGTGAAAGACCCTTGTCAAAGATATTCTAAATTTATTTTGTTTCAATAATAGTGGCAGTATTTGGGTGCTTCATGCATCGTTATTAGACTTTGACCTTGCAGGTGTTTCAGAGCATTTCATGTCATTGTCACCTGACTACTGAAAAAGTTTTTCAGCACTCAGTAATGAACCATCCTTTCTGCTTCTAAAAACTACAAACTTACCCATGGATTAATTCAGTTTTAAATGTAGCTAGTACAGCCTTTGAGAGGCATAATTGCATTTCCTTTTTTAATAATCTGCAATCAGTAATTTAATTATCAAGTAAGTTAATTATGTGTTTATTAATCTATTGTCTCTGGACAAAAGAAAATACTGCTTTATTTTAATGCCCTTTCCCTGAAATAAAAAATCTCTGTAATCATGTTAAGGAAGTTGAATGCAGATTCAGTATCTGATTGTTCTAAGTGATAAAATGTCTGCCAGCCAAGCAGAAGATTACATTTGCTCATTTCAAGTGAAGTGAATAAACCATCCTCATCACAGTACGAATCATCTGAAGTCTGGAATTACAGTTTTGCTGCCGTGTTTAGATTGTGGAAATTTATATCTCTAGTCATTGGGTCTTCCCTGTTTTCTCTTGGCTATATCTTTGTTGTTTTGATGGAGAAGGAATGCCTGAGGCTCTGAAATACTGGCATGCAAGACCTCAGGAATCTGGGATGTCATTCCCGCAGCTTCAGCACTGGCTGCTCTTCGGTTGTGTTTATACTTGTGTGTGGGCCAAGAGTCTTTATACATATTAACAGTAGAGAAAAGAGGTGAAAAATGCCTAATAAATTCTGATTTTAAACTGAGGAAACAATCTCAGCCAAACCTTCATCAGATGTGTGCTTTGGAAGTTCAGGCTGGACATTTGTTTTGATTGCATAGGGTAGAGATTCAGAAATTCTGTGTGGTTCCACAGTAGAGCTGTTTTTGTCATCCTTTAGCATGGTTTTGGTGGCTGTGCTAGGAATGAGATTTGATTTGTGCACCAGGTGGTGCACTTCACTTTCGAGGAAAAGTGCTTTTCCTTTTCTTGTATTAAAATGAGTAATTTCCTTATCACATCAGATAACAGCTGAAGTGCAAACAAATCTTGAAGCATTCTTTACTTCAAATTAGAAATTATTCCTGAATCTTACTTTAATTGCCAAGCAAGCGCCTCAACAATCTGATGTTTAAGCATGAGGATATTTTTTTATTCACTAAGTGATACTACTCTGTATAACCTGTGATGGGAAGTGTAAAAGGGATTCTGTCCAAAGCAGAGTGATTGATTAATTAATGTCTGTTACCTTGCTCTGTGTTCCATCCAACATCTGTTCCACAGTAGTCATTCAGTCACTCTGTTCTGTTTGGACAGGATTTATTCAGGTGCTTCCTCCTTTCCATGCATTCTTCTTGGCTGACTTACAAGTGCAAAATGATCTTGGCTTAGATCCATCTTCTGTTTAACCAAAAATACCCCATGATGATAAAAGCAAAGAAACAAATGGTGAAGGTGTTAATTTGCACTTTCATAAGAAACATGTTAAATGCCAGTTGGGTGGAGCAGCATAATTCACCCTGCAGAGGTGGGATCACAAATTAAAACCAAGAGTTAACTTCCATGGTTTCTCATCCTAACTTGCTGTGTCTCCTAGAAGGCGTAAAGACAGACATGAAGCCAGTGGGTTTTCAAGACGACCAGATCCAGATTCTGATGAAGATGAAGATTATGAAAGGGAAAGACGGAAAAGAAGTAAGGCAACTGCTTATGCTTCTGATGTGGAAAGAGAAGAAAAAGAGGGAGGGGAATTCACAGTCCTATTTCATGGATTCCGTATGTCTCTGTACACTGTTAATTCTGAGCCTTTAGAATAAATCTGGCATTTTATTACAACATAATGTAATGTAGAGTACTGGCATTCTACATTATTTTATGTTGTAATTTTTCCATGGAGGCAGGTGGCAGCCAAATTACTTGTGGAAATATCTCTGTTTAACCTTAGTTTGTAGATACCTATTGTAAGTTTCTGTAGGGTGTAGGTTCCAGGGAAGGAATGAGGCATGACATAAAATCAGGCTGTGAGAATTCACTATTGTAGCAATTCATTCCTGCATTTGTTACATCAGTGCCCTTCAAGCTTGTCAGGTGATGTGGGTCAGAAATATGTCTTTGCATAAACAAAATTAGTCTTTATTCTCTTTCAGCAGCAGAGTTACAGTAAACAATTCAAGTCTGTTGTGATATCCTCCAAATGTGTTGTGTTCCCTTTTGCTCATAGGTATGGGAGGAGCTGCCATTGCACCACCCACTTCTCTCGTGGAGAAGGACAAAGAACGTGAGTACTCCAAAATCCTCTTCTCTAAACCCAGCAGTGTTCATTTCCTACTCAGCTTTCTATTTAGTTAAGTCCTCCTGCTTTTCCTATTGGATTCTTTGTAGCAGCAGGACATGAACAAGTTCTTTGTTCATGGGGGGAGGCTGTGGGGGACCTGTGATGCTGACCTGCTTTGCATCTCTGTTCTGAAGAAATCCTGTATTGCTGGACAACTGGCTTGGCAAACTGGGCTCTTACAACCATGTGCAGCTACTCACTTCTGATGTGAAAGAAGAAATGTCACAGGCAGGTTTCTCTGGGTAGACTAGAAACCTCCACAGTCTGGAGAGGAAATTCTTCCATTGCTCTTTCCTTGAGGAGGTACTTAGTGAATATTTTTTCTAAAGGAGTTATGCACTAGAGACAGAATTTTATGTATTTTTCCCGGATGCAGTTTAGCTGAAGAGATTTGTGTGCAGTGGTGGTGTGAGGATCTCAGTTGTCCACGAGATGGCATCATCCTGCTATAGGAACAAAATCATTCCCTTTTTTTTTCATGTCTAACTGTTGTAAATTTTAAAATCTAAAATAATTACCAGTATGTTTCTACTTTAAAAATAATAAGAAGAAAAAATCTTATGCACACAAACTTTTGTTTGGGAGTCCTCATTGTATTTATAAGAAGATGAAAATGTAAAAATATATCTCAAAGCTTAAGTAAATGATACAGTGAAAGCATTTGATATGTATAAACATTCAAAACAGAAAGACATTATTTTGAGTAAATAATTAACAGCAATTGATCAGTGTCAAGGAAAAGTAAATACAGGCTGGAAATAACAGAAATATCCTTAAGGGGAGAGCTTTCTAAAATGTGACAAGGAAACCTTCGTATTGCTTCTTACTTGATGCTCAAGTCCAGGCTGGAAGAAAACAAGAAACTGTTGGTGTAGCAAAAGTCCCATAGTCCAGTCCATTTTCTGCTTAAATAGGAATTATTTTTCTTCATATTATATCCTCAAACTTCATGTCTGACCTTTTATTTGTTAAGATACAAGAGGTAGTGTACAAGAAAATATTCTAAAATTAGGTCAGTCTGATAAAAGTCCACAAGTCCATTCAAAAGTGATTTTTTCTAGTGTTCTTGTAGGCTTTTTTTTTTTTCATTTTACTATTTGACTTGTCAGTGGAAGGTGATTTTATAATCTAATTTCAACTATGATTGAGATATTCAGATTCATCTCCATCCCCAGGAATAGCTGCAGTTCAGAAATTCCCAGTGAGAAGAGTTGCATTTATTCTTTTTAATTGACTGATTTCTCTTCTCTGCAAATGTGCAGTGTATTTTTATTACAGTCCTTGGGCCTTGAGTTGTTTCCATTGATCAGTTTTTGTCATAATTCTGTTCCTGATGAATGGGAGTTTGTCCTCCAGATAAACTCTTTGCAGTGCAGCTGGTCTCTTAATGTTCTTTTTCTCAATTTAATAAGAGGTTAATAAATGCATTATAGAGCTGTGTAAATTTACATCCACTGAGGAAAACCCAGAATAACTCAGATGTTGTTTCTGAGAGAGGGAGGTGAGGGGATGTCAAAACAGATCGGAATAACTCGGATGTTGTTTCTGAGAGAGAGAGGGAGGTGAGGGGATGTCAAAACAGAGTGTGCAAAGGAAACAGTCTTCTGATTTGGATTTATGTGGAAGACCTTTTCATAGTTTGTTAGGATTTTATTGAAAAAAACCCAAATGTGTCTGTTTTCTCCAGCTGTAGCATCATTCCCATATGAGGAGGAGTCAAGACCTCGGGCACCTTCTTCCAAAGCAGCAATTCCTCCCCCAGTGTACGATGAGCCAGAGAGACCTCGTTCCCCCACAGGACCCAGCAACTCCTTCCTCGCCAACATGGGGTAAATAAATGAGTGACTCCTGCACATTTTGTGGGAAAAGGCATTGGATGGTGGTGGAAACCAAAAGCTTGAAATAGTTTGTCAGGAGAGAAGAGCACAACCTGTTGCATGTATGTGGTTAGTCTGAGTTCAGAGAGTCCACACTGGCAGGATACAGGAAAAAATGTGGATTGACAGGATTGGGAAAAACACATCTGAGGTGGCTGCATTCAAGGCTGTGCTTTTAAGCCACACTCCAGCATAAAGTGTTTATGTCCTGCACAAGCCAGGCAGTGGAGTGTACTTGAAAATACAGGTGGCGTGTTAGTTCTTCTAGGTTACTTTTCAGCTTTGTCTTAAATTTGCTACATACCAGCAAATTGATATTTCAAATAATTTCAGCTCTGCTTTGTTGAAAAATTCAGAATGTATTTTGCATGAATGTAGCAACTGTGACTGCAAATCTGCCCATTTACTTTCTTGTCTTGTATGCGGTGTTGTGTTAATTACCATGGCAACAAATGAAGGTGAATCTGTACCTAAAAACAGCTTAGAGACTTAATTTTTGAGTTTGGTGGGGTTTTTTTAATTGTCCAGAAAAAGATAACCAAACTTGCTACTGTTGGACCAGCTTGTGCATTGCTACCACCTCTAATTAGTAGTACCATGGAACCCTGACTTCATTGAAGGAAGGGCTAAAAATCTGACCTGACCTGCCTTACTTTGACCACACAATTGGCTGTTTCTTCTGTGGCTTAGTGCTTTAATCTTTCAGCATTATATAGCCAGACTTTTTAGCCTTTTTTGTAGAAAAAAATCATGTAACTTGTAGAAGCTCCTATGCTTTCTGCCCCTGTGTGAGGAAGTTTTAGGAGGTAGGATATTGGAGCACTCAGGAGAAATGCAGTGTTAATGTTTTGTGGAAGAAACCTTTATGATTTTTTTTTTCTCATTGCAGGGGGACAGTAGCTCACAAAATCATGCAGAAGTATGGTTTCAGAGAGGGCCAGGGGCTGGGCAAGCATGAACAGGGGCTCAGCACAGCACTGTCAGTAGAGAAAACAAGCAAGAGGGGTGGCAAGATCATTGTTGGTGAATCTACAGAGAAAGGTAATTGTGTCCTGCACCAAGTGTGTGAGAAATGAAGCTCCTGGGTTTCTGTTTACCATCTGTCCTTGTTGAACCCATTGGAGTTGGAAAAATGACTCATATTTGTTCTTGTGAAAATTTACGTTTTTTTCATCTTTTTGTAAAGTGATCCTGTATGCAATTTTTTTAGTTCATCCTCCCCTTCCTCCATCAGTTGTCCTCCTTTAGTGTTGGGGAAGCATCTTCACTTCCAGGGCTGATCTTGCTCTGCTCAGATGGCTTTTTCCCTGTTGATATTGCTCTCATTTCCCTGCTCTTTTCTGTTATCTTGAGATAACATCCAGGCTTCTGAGCACAAGTGATGGAAGTCAGAATACTTCTAGTCTTGTAGTTCTTATGACACAATTCTGAACTTAAGAATTACTTCCCTCAAAGAAGTAGTACATTGTCAGTGTTACTGCTTAATTCACACCACTGGAACTGATTTTTCTGCTTACTGCCATTCCAGGTAGCTACAAGCTCTGAATAACTGTTCCTCACCAATATGAAAGTACATTTTGAGGCTTTTATTCCATTGTTTGATCAATAAGATTCTGATAAAAGTCCCTAACTGAGCTTTAATTTTAAATTGTACCATGATTCACTGTACTGTCTTTAAACAGAAACGGGCAAGAAGGCGGATTCCAACCCCTTAACTGAGATCCTGAAATGCCCAACTAAAGTGGTCTTACTGAGGGTGAGTTGTAAGGGAATGTGTCTTGGTGTTGAAATGTTTAAACCTCTGTTCCTGATACAAAACTCTGCACAGTTCAAATGGTTCTGGCCTGCACCCACATGGTGTTGTGTTCTGGAGAAATTATGTGACTTCCTGAGGTACAAGCTGTGACTTTAAATCAACACTGCTTTAAATTGTGCAGTTCCCTTGTCTTAGGGACAGGGAACTGTCTCCTCCTGTAGCTCTTGAGCTTTAAAAGTATTTGTGGTCACAGTTCACAGAGCATCTGTGATTTGTCCACACCATCACCTGCACAGACTCCATCCAGTGAGTTTGCTTTGTTCTTTGACTTTCAGAATATGGTCGGTGCTGGGGAGGTGGATGAAGACCTTGAAGTTGAAACTAAGGAGGAATGTGAGAAATATGGCAAGGTTGGGAAATGTGTCATCTTTGAGGTAAGAGTTAATCTGTCTCTTTTTGGCTGCTCTGAAAGTAAACTCCCCTCACAACTGGAGTGTTACTGCCTAAGAGAGGCATACATAGACGATCTCTCAGGGTCCTTTACTGTGCTGGAATTCTGGATTATCTGTAAGATACAAGCTTCTAACAATAGCAAATGTGCAAAAATCACTAGAGTATTGTGTTTTTGCAACCTTTTTCTTTTGTTCTTTCACTGCCTTTGTGAAGGACAGCAATTGAAAACAATGTTCTCACTATTGTTTTAATTACTTGAGGCTTGGGGTTTTTGTTTCGTTTCAGATCCCTGGTGCCCCTGATGATGAAGCTGTAAGAATATTTTTAGAGTTTGAACGGGTTGAATCTGCCATCAAAGGTAGGATCCTAAATTGTGTCCTGTGAAGCTCAGAGCTGGCTTCTGTAGAGAGATTAAACAGTCTCACTGGTCAGGCTGTTTAGTTAAAGAGATGTTTATTTTATTGAATTGCTGCTTGCTGATCTGCTCTTTGTTTCAATTCCAGCTGTTGTGGATCTAAATGGAAGATATTTTGGAGGCAGAGTGGTGAAGGCTTGTTTCTACAACCTGGACAAGTTCAGAGTGCTGGATCTGGCGGAACAAGTTTGATTTTAAAAATCTAGCTCGAGGTGTCATTGTTTTGGCAATCACGTTTTCAGCAGTAGGCTGGGAATAAGGAAGAGAAAAGTAGCTTCCTAGCAGACTGGAAACAAGCCTCATTGAATGGATTTTACACATTCGTTGTGACTTATGTTTTTTTGTAATATAAAGCCCTTTGAAAGTAAAATTCACGTCTGTGTAGTTTTGAATTGCACATTTCCGCTTTCTGCTCTGGGGATCCTGGTTTTTTTGAGCTTTCAGATGACTTTGCTCTGTTGAAAACCCACTGCTGAGGAGATGCTTTGTCTGTATTCCTGCTTTCTTTGTTCTGGTGCTTCATCAAGGAGTCCCTGTGCTGGATCCACAATAAGTGTGAAGCTTTGGACAAGGACTGTGTGCTATGATCTTCTCTTCCCTGATGGTCTCTCCTAGAGTTAGAGCCTTGCTCTCCTGAGTCTTCATCTCTGCACACCAGTGCTTTGGGTCACTGGACAGTTACAGCTGGTTTGTTCTCCTGACTCCAGGACAAAACTTCTGTGCCAGAATGGAGACTGAAATAACAAGGATTGAGTCTGTCTTCACAGAGCAAAAGAAAATCCATGTCTAATCCAGGGAAATGGAAAGAGGAGGGAATTTAATGGACTATTATCAGGACTCTGTGCTGTTGGGCAGTCTGTGCTGGGAATATCCAGGGATAACTGATTTCAGGTCATTAGTAGGGAGAAGGGAAACTCATTCCTGTATCTGGCCAGCTGTCAGAATCTCTAACTCACACATAGGCAACTAACTTTGTTTAATCATTTCAAACTTGTCATTTGCTCTTTCTGTTTATATTTCTATATTTGAGGTCAAATATCATCAGGGCTAGGCTTTCTTTTGGGAAGGAGTGCTTGTAGAAGTTTTCAAAGTAGGAGGCCATGGAGGGAAGTTCCCATGAAAACCTGAAGAGCTGACAAACTAAACTACTAAACACTACTACTCTTAGTTTTAACGTGATGTGAAATAGTACACAGCTCTCTGCTCCTGGTTTTATGTTTGCTTTTTGATTGGGAGCAGTGTGTGACAGAGTTGGCAAGAGGGGACTCTGCAATGGTGGCACTTGTCTCTGTGCCTCATTGCACCCAGAATTGTGGAGATACTGAAGTGGCTGTGAATCCTGAGGGCATTTTAGGTGTTTGAAAGCTGATGCTGGATGTCTTTTTCCTGTTACACACATGGACTGGGGGGGAGGGGGGACAGACCTGTAGTTCAGCGCTGTGAATATCTCCAGTTCTTGCCCTTTTGTTGAGTTTTGGCTGCAGATTTCTATGACAAACCCTTGGGTCTTGTGTTCTGCTTATTTTGTCTGCTTGTGTTCCACCAACCTCTGTACAAACATTTGCTTGTAAAACAGATTCTTTTTTAAAAAACTGGTATTTTACCTGCTGTGTGTTGGCTTCCTTACTGTGCTCTTGTATTGTGCAGGGCAGTCCCTCAGAGCTGGGCACTTCTGCACCACGAGTTGGCACATTCTCTGATCCACCCTCACTGCAGCAGAGTTGAGGAATAGGCCTAACACCAAAACCACAGGACTTGGGGCAAAAACAGAATCTAGATTCTGTTCCTGCCTCTGCTCTTTGTTTTGTCTTTGACTTTGAGCAACACTTTGAGGCCTTTGCTGCTGTGTAGTAAAACAGAGAGATTAGCCTGCTATGAATAAGCGTAGGTTTGCTTGTAGTACTCAAATAATTTGAGTGGCTGCTGTAGAAAATTTAACCACTGGTAACAGATTGAGTGTGATCTGAATTTAGTTTGAAATAGAACTTGGCATTAAGCAATGTGATATATTTATGGCTCTTATTTCAGCAAATACCTCTTGAGTGACTAGGCTGTAAGAGTTTCCTGAGGTACACAGGCTGTTTTGTGTGCCTTTAACCAGCTGTTCTGCTTTTTAGCACCAGTTTCTGAGCTTCCAGTCTGGTAACTTGAAGGTTTTCCATTTGCTGATTCTGGCTTTATTGGCAGCTTTTGAACCATTTCATTCTGAGAATCCTTATTGTGGTTGAAGACAGGAGTAAAGTTTATCCGTGAAAATGTAGGGGAGAGGATTTGTTCATTTAGTATTTTGTGCAGGAGATTCATGCTAAAAATGCAGTGTTTTTTATGGGGACACTGAAGCAAGGAAACCTGGAGCAGATTTGCATCCCCTGAATTCCATCTGTGTGGTGGAGGCTGCACAAACACGTGACAGTGGAGCCAGGTGTGTAAGCAGGTGATGCAAGCAAACCTGCACAGCTGTGGAAACCTGCAAAGGTTCAGACACTCACTGAGCTTTGTGGTCAGACTTTCTTTGTCTCCTTAGCAGGAAGCATTTTTTTGCAAATGCACCTTCTCCCTGTTTTCCAACACTCATTGTGTTGGCTCAGACTTCCTCAGGCATGTTTGTATCCTGCACGCCTTGAAAAATTTGGTTCTGAATTTACTTCTCTGCTGGAGAATTGGCCTCCTCTGGAATCTTGCCACTGACTTCTATTTCTAGTAGTTTCTCAAGTAACTTTTTATCTAACACCTCCAGCTCTTCCTGCTTACACATCCAGTTTTCTCCTCTGTTTCATCAGTGAGTGTCCTTCCCAAAGGCTCAGCAGCACTTAATTTGGAGCTCTTTGCAGCTACCAGGTTTTATTTGCTGGTTTTTCTTTGAGCCCTGGATATTGTGCAGCCACCTCATTGTGCCATGTACATTTGTGGTGACTGGTCTGAAGCAATAATTTGTTTCTCTTTTTGTATGGTGCCCTAAAAGGTTCTAATTTCACAGAAAGTGAAGAGGATGATGGGCTGTTAGGAACATTTACCTTACTGGCAGTGCAAGATTGGTTATAGTGCTTCAGGTGAAGCACAGGGTGTTTTTTCAGGTATGATTTCTTGAATTTAAGCTTTAATTCCTTGGCTTAAGCACCTGTGTAAGTGCTGTGATTCTCTAATGCATTGAATAACTGCATCTTCTCTTGGGCTAGGTATGAACTGTTCATTGCTTCTGGGAATTCAGATTAGATGCCTGCTTAGAGAGATTTGAGTGTCCTGAAGCCACCAGGAAGCTGAGAGGGACGTGTAGGACGTGTCAGCCCGGGGCTGAATGAGGTGCCTGGTGCATTAGCAACCCTGAGGTCTTAAGAACAGGGATTTGCACAGTGGCATCACTGCCTTGTTCTCTTCCTAATTCAGAACACTGGCTACTATTTTAATGGGGATTTAGTGACTTGATTACCTTCCTAATTGTTAAAACCCCAAGGTGTTTTTGAGCTGTAGCAGCTATTTCAGAGCCCATCATTAAGCACATGGGTTATGATTTATTTTCTCACCTGCACTGTTCTGCACTTAACCTATGTTGAATTTCATCTGTCAGTTTATTACTTTGCCTGCTCAGTAAAGTCACTAAAATCTGATGTGACATGGAGCTTGCAGGGAACATTTTTAACATTATTATTGTCAAAATCTTAAGTTTGCTTTGCCACTGTCACATGAAAGGTGAGAGTTGTTGCCCCAAAGAACTTTCTGTCTAAGTAGCCATGGAGGGAGGGAGGCAGGTACAAGAAATGTCTTGCCCAAGGACATGAAGAAGGTGGTTTGGAGAGCTGGGATTACACCCTATTCCCTTGTACTTGCAACTCTGCAACCAAAACCCACATTCCCGGTGGAGCTGCTTTTTATTGTGGCAACAGAAAATGGTAGAATCTCTTAGCCTTGAGCTTTGGATTCTGAAGCAACTTCAGAAGAAGGTGTAGTTCGTGTGCTGCAGTCTGTGTAAGTGGTTGCCTTAGGAGAGGCTTATCTGAAACCAGGCTCCTGTGGGAGATTTGAGTATGTCAGGGTATCTTACCCTTCTGTGCAAGAGAAAATATGTGTTGTAACATCGTACAGTTTTCTTAAAGATAGAAAGACAAATATGGAAGGTTTCAAAGAGGATCTTACACTCTCAGATCCTTCTTGCTCCACAAGCAGAAGTTTAATGGGGGAGTGAGAATTTTCAGTCTTCACAGCACTTGGTGCAAGAGGCCCTGAGCAAGACTAAGATTCACCTTGTGTTACATTGAATTAATCCCATGTTCCTGCTTGGGATTGCTCCTCCTTAGGTACAGGACTTGGCACTCTCATTTAGCTCCATGATGTTCCTTCCAGCCTCTTCCCAGCCTGCCCAGGTCCCTCTGGGTGGCAGCATGAACCTCTGAGGTAGCTGCCACTTCTCCCAGTCCATGTGATCTGCAAATTTGCTTCAATGAAGGTATTAAAGAGAGCTGGACCCAGCACTGACCCCTGGAGTTCACCGACAGCTCCTGGCCTCCAGCCAGACCTTGAGCCACTGATCATGGGATCAGGCATTCAGAGAGCTTTTGGTGTCTGCTCCTGCAGCTTCAAGAGCTTCTTTGTGAGGAGGCTCTCACAGATGACAATGTTTGGAAGTCTTACAGAAGTCCAGGTAGACAATACCCACAGCTCTCCTCTGCCAGGCCAGTCTTTCATTGTGGAAGGTTGAGCTGGGCAAGCATGACTTCCCCTCAGTGAATCCAAGCTGACTGTTGCTGATTTTCTTGTCCTTCATAAAAAGTGTTAGATTAGCTACTCCCAGAGTTGTAAAAATTATTTTAAATTCTCTAAAAATTGGAAGAGAGCAAGAACATCCACACAGCTGAGGTCCACGTATGGATGCATCTGGCACTGGTAACATGTTCTTGTCTGGGTGCAAGACTAACCCTATTCATTTTCCCAAAAAGCAGGAGCTGCTTGTGATCATGGAGGACTCAGTGTCACTTACAAGCACTTTCTGTCACAGTGCAGTACTGTAATGATTGAGTTCTTAGGAGAATTCCTCCCTTTAGATGATGAGGCAGTTGTCTTTAAAGACAAACAGGGATTGATTGTGTCTAGCAGTCTGTGCTTTGTTAATTTGCTGTCGCTGAGCAATGAGAGGACATAGCCAGGAGATTTGGATTCCTGCTGTGCTGCTCTGGGCAGATGTAGATTCTTCACAGATGGGTTTGAAAGTAGCACCTGGGCTTGGGAATTTTTTTGGTGTGTTCTACAGACAGGACTATGGATAAAAGACTTCCCTCTTGCCCTGTGATGCTGTGATTTTATTCAAGCTGCAGAGCAGTTAAAGAGCAATCCCAGTGCCTTTATCCATCAGTTTGATTATCCTCACACATCACCACTGGCTTCTGGTTGTGGCTGTAGAAGGTACTTCTGAAATCCAGCTGGAGATGATCAGGCAGCTCCCGGCAGGACATGTGGCCCTTGATTTTGTGTTTAGTATGTGAACACAGCTGTTTCTTACCTGTGATATAATTTAGAGGATGAATTCATCTGCTTTGCCTTGTTTTGAGCCACAGAATCATAGTATGGTTTGGATTGTAAGGGATCTCAAAGACCATCTAGTTCCAAACCCCTGCCATGGCCAGAGACACTTTCCACTAGACTAGGCTGCTCAAAAATTAACCTTTTCCTCAAAAGGCTTTAGTGACATTTTCTGCTTCACAGAGGACGACAGGAGTTTTTAAGTATGCAAAAACTGGTAATTATATGAGTTGCTCATAATATCAACCAGAGCTGACAGACCTTAGCCCCAGGGCAGCCCTGGATGTAACCATAGATACTCATGCCTTATGTCAGGAGCAGTAAAGGAGTAGCTGCTCCTTTTTCCTCCTCACGGAAGGATTTATTAACTCTGAAACTTTTTCTAAATGAGTGCTTGAATTGGTAAGATTGCCTTTCTCTTCCTGCAGGTCAGTGGGTTACAAGTGCTGCTTGCTTTGAATGTCCAGTGTGATTTTACCTCCTATTTACTGCAAAAAATATTTTGTGCCACTCCAGGTTCAACTCAGCCAATTAGTGGCAAGGAGAAAAAAAAATGCTGTAAAGTTTGCAGGACTTTCAATTGCTGCACAAAAACATGGGTAAACCTAAAGTCTTTCTCTTCTATTTCTAAAGAGAGAGAATGAATGACAAAATCTCTGTCTGTGTGCCTGCGTTTGGTACTTTAGCCAGAACTGTGCAGCAGCTGACAATAAATACAAAAGTGATCCTGTTGTCAGCTGTGCTCCTTTAGAGATCTTGCTGCCTGTTTGTGTCAGGTGGAGCTGGATCTTGCTGGTGGCTTTTTGTACACAGGTCCAAACTCATCTTTCCATGTCAGTAAGCAAAGTCCTATTTGAAATGGATATTGAAGAGGAAAAGATGCAATGGAAGAACAGGTATGAAAGCCAAAGGAAACATTTTGTAAGTTGAAGAAGGGGTAGTGTGTGTGTGCTCCTGCAGAGGTTTCCTCTCACACCCTGATTCCTGCTGAGCTCATGGTTGTGGCTTTATAGCTTTTTCTCTTTTTTTTTGCATCAGGAAATTGGGAAATCCCAGAGCACAGGGTTGTTATTACAGAAATGTAAAAACACAGCCTTGGGTCTTGTGTCCAAACAAGTATCTGGTGTCCAAACAACCTTACCCACCCCAAGCCTTCAGCCCTGCAGCTTTGGGAATCAGGGGATAGGGCACAAATGTCCCAAATGTCCTGCACCCACCAGCCCTCTCTCCCATGCAGGACAACCCCCTGCCCTGCTTTGGCAGCCCCAGCAGTTGCAGCACATGCTTAAAGCCCAAGACAGCCTCAACTCTATGGAAAACAAGATCTTTCCCAGGATTGTTTCTTTCTTCTCTCCTGCTTCTTCCTCCTCTGGGAGGAGCATGAGGGTTTTTTTCAAAGAAGCTTTTAAGCATCTTGCCACTTCACAGCCCTTGAGTTGTTTTTCCTCTCCCAGTCTCTAAGGTGTTGATCTCTGGCCTCCATTTGAGAGCTTGCAGCAAGTCAACAGCTCAGGAATCCACATGGTCCTGCCAAGACAAAGGTCTTCCACTCATCTTGGGTTTCTCCACCTTCTGCCGCAGGCACAGAGCTGGGTAGCACTTTTGGACTTCTCTGCTTTGAACTTGTAAAACTTGTATAGCAACTGTGAACCAGAACTCAAATGATACCCTGGCAAAACACACCAAGCTCCTCTTGGGAGGATGGAAAGTGAAAACTGGTGGGGTTTTGTGTTTTCCCACTTTGGGAAAGGGCTGGGTTTGTGCAGCTGAAGTGATGCTGTTACCACTGGGAGAGAATGTGAGCTGGAGCTATTCCCAGTGTCCTTTCCCTCTTTGTAGGAAGAGATGTTGCACTTGAACAGCAAAATTTAAAGACTTTTCCAGGGAAATAATCCTGTGGCAATGAAGTGTACTCAGACTGGGGTTCAGAGATTTGCTTCAAGCACAAATTTCAGAGGAAGATCCATCTCCCTGCACCAGTCACAGCCCTGCCCATCATCCTGTAACACCACTGCACCCAAAGACACTGTCCCAGAAGTATCACACTCACCTGCAAGCACTCAGCTCTGCTGAGGAGGTCAGGGATTTAGGGATAATAAGGAAATTAAGTTTTAAAAATATCTTCAGCTATCACATTCTAGTAATAGTTTCTTTCCCTTTCTTCACTTGGATTTCTACCTCATCATTTAAGTGTTTTGCTTTGTTTTATTTCTATGCAGCAGGCTGATTTATTCATGGGCAAAGCCTGGTGGTTTTTATTTTTCCTGCAGTGTTGGGGAACATAAAAGTCTGGAAACTTGAGGCTGCTATCAGCATTTATGCTAAAAAAATAATGGTGTTGGCATTATAAAATCAATACATCTTTTTTTTTCCCCCAGTTTTAAAAACAGGAGTTAACTGCATGGCAAGAATTTGCCTCACCAAGCCTGGACTGTGTGAAATAGAATTGATTATCTGTCACTCTTGATGCATCAGAAGGATGCAGATGTTTCTCCAAATGTGACATTTCCTCTTCAGTGCCAGGTGGGTGTGTGGTAGTAGTTCAAAGCCACAGAAATCAAAGAAGAAGGGAAAGTGAATTTCCTGCATGGAAAGAGCAAAATAAAATTTAGAAACCTGCTGGAGCTGGCAGCAGCAGAGAAGCTGAGATGGTTTCTACCTGACAGCTGCAGAAATTACTGCCTGCAGATCACTCCTGGGAGACTCTGTCCAGCTCTTTCTCTCCAAAACCCAAAAGCTGAAAATTGTGCAAAACGGGAGACCAAGAGTACCTGGTCACAAAATTATTTGGGTTAGAAGGGGCCCTAAAGATCATCTCATTCCAACACCTTCCACTATCCCAGGGTGCTCCAAGCCCAATCCAGCCTGACCTTGGACACTTCCAGGGATGGGGCAGGCACAGCTTCTCTGGGCACCCTGTGCCAGGGCCTCACCACCCTCCCAGAGAAGACTTTTTTTCAAATCTCTAATCTAACCCTGCCCTCTGTCAGTTTAAAGCCATTCCTCCTTGTCCTAAGTATTTGACCTGCATCTTTCTAATCCAATCTCATCTCCACACCTTTATAGAGCACCTAATCTCTGTGATATGAAGATGCCAGCACTAATACCAGAGTTAACAAAAGTAATCCCTCTAGGTCAGGCTACAAGGGGGAGATTGGCTGCAAACTTTCCAAAAGCTGATTGTTCCCTGTCCCTTCTGCATCTTAAGCCCTGATGACCTGGTTGTGCTGCCTGTTCTCCCAGCAGGACCAGGCCACGAGCCCCTCTGCAACTTTCCCCTGCTAAATTTGCAAGGCTGAAGCACCAGGCTGGTGATCAGCTCGTGGGGAGACCCTGCTGTGAGAAAGGGAGCTGGGTACCAGTGTCTGGGTCAACAAAGGGCCTGGAGAACCTGGGCATGGGCTGAAAGCAGAGGTGTAATGGTCAGCGCCTGGTCACTGAAGTGCCACCTTGAAGACTGGCTTAGGTGTGACCACAGCAGCTCAGCCAGGAACAGCTGAGCTGTGGGAAAAGGGGTTTGATGCTGACAGGGAAAACAGGACCATCAGGCAGTGTGTAACCCAGGGGAGGAGAAGGACAGCTTGCCTGAGCACTCAGACATCTTATGAAAGGACAAAACAGAACTTTGCAAGCTGGATCAATCATGTAAGCAAGTCCCCTGGTGTGCCCAGCGCCAGCAATTCCCAGCACCCTCATCTTCCTTGGGTTGGTGCCATGCAAGTCATTCCAAACGTTATAAATATTTCAAAGGAGCTGTTTGCATTCTTATTTGCTTGTAGAGTAGAAGCCTTGCAGTGAAGGAGATCCCCATGACTGCTTCTCAGGCTGGAAGCACTGACATTCCTGTCTCACACTGCTCCCACCCACGACCTCCCTACCTGCAAAGGGAGAACAGTTCAATACTCATTTCCTGGCTGGGGATGTGCAGGGATGTGCAGGGCACCTCATTTCATCCCCCTGCCCCTTGATGCAAAGCCTGGTTGTGCACACAGATGGATTCAGTGCAAGGTGGGGAAGGCAAATTAAATCTCCATCCTGGATAAAGATGTTTTTTCTGGGCTTAAGGATGAAGTTAAGGGAAAAATTCTTCCCTGTGAGGGTGGTGAGGCCCTGGCACAGGGTGCCCAGAGAAGCTGTGGCTGCCCCTGGATCCCTGGAAGTGTCCAAGGACAGTTTGGATGGGGATTGGAGCAACTTGGGATAGTGGAAGGTGTCCCTGCCCATGGCAGGGGATTTGGAACTAGATTGTCTTTAAGATCCTTTCCAACCCAAACTTTTCCAAGTTTCTATGAAATATGGGATTTAAACCTGTGAGACAGGTAAAAGGATCCTTTGCAGAGTCAGCTCTAACTAAACAACCTCCTAACATATTAGTCATTAAATTAAGCTTTTGTTTCCTTTGGAGGCACCTTCCTACAGGACACAGCTGGGAAAGCTGGTAGCAACCACTGAGGCTCCAAGTGCCTCTCCCACAGAAACCAGAGCTTGGGAAGATCTCAGGAAGCTTTCTGGACCATCCCTCAGCCCCAGGGCACAATCAGTGCAGGCTGAAACCCTTCCCACCATGTTTGCTCAACAAGTTCTGCAAACCTCAAGTGATGCTGAGCCACTGCCACCCTCTCTGGCATTTGCGCTCTGCCAGGAGGAGAGATGCTCTGATTTCACCATCCTAGACCAGAGTTTGGTTAGTTTCATCTAAATCTTGTTTTGGGAGCAGCTTGATTCTCAGTAATTTTTTTTTTTAATTATTACTACTTTTTATTTTTAAGTAATTCTTTCTAGATGCCAGAGACAGAAATGCTGTTGAGCTGTGAGCAAGGGGTGAAGATCCTCATACATCAGAAATCCCCAGACCATGTTTGAAGTCTTCTCTGCTTATTAAAACTGCCTGGCACCACTGAGATTGCCTGAGGTGCTCTCTGTGGTTGAAACCCAATAATATCTGATATAGGGAATGATGCTCTGACTGCTGTGATGGCCTTGGCTGGAGCTTGGAAGCTGGTTTCTGGAATTTTCTGGAAAATGGAAAGCAATTCCATTGGTGTGGTCACCAAGGATGGTCCCATCTGAGATCTTTTTAGGTCAATGCACAGAATAACTGGAGCAAATCCCAGGGCAAGGACCAGGTGACAGAAGCACCTTAATGGGGACCTGAACCATCATCCTCTAATACAGGTCCTGGTCACAACCACGGAACTCTGGGATGCTCCTATTGGGAAGATTTTGGGGCTGAAGTGGCATTGTCCAGGCAAGATCAGTGTTGGAAAAAAAACAAAAAAACCTCTGAGGATTTAAGCCCCTTCCAAGATGTGCAGGCAGCAGGATGTTATGGACAACAAACTTGGACATGAGTACCCAAACATGGATTTTCATGGATAAGCCACTCATTTTGGGTCTAACCCTGAATATATTGCATTAAGTTTCTTTTGCTAAGCTCTAGAATCATGTGCTGGAAATATCCTTCTGGAGATGAACTGCTAATCCACATTCATCCTAGGAAATAAAACTGTAAAAATCTGGTTTTGTAGAAATTTGAAAGCTCATCACTCCAAGGAATTTCACTTGTTTGCCAGAGCAGAGGACTGGGTTGGAGTTCAGGTGGACCAGAAGAACTCCGGGGTCCTGCTGGCATGGCTGGGCTGTCCTTCCCTTCCACCTGGGTGTTGGGACACATGGAGTGAAGGAGGACCCCCTTTACCTTCTGGGCTGTCTGGCAACAGCACATGGATGTCCAGCCCACCTGCCTTTATCCCAGCCTGTGGCTCTTTAAGGTTACTAAACATCCTGGGAAATTCCATTTTTGGATGATTTTCCCCCAAGGAAATGGTTGCCTGCTCAATGTCCTTGAGCACACCTCCAGCCTGTCCTGCTGTGTCTTCCAGGGGCAGGGCATAAACCAGCTGCTGTAACTGGTTCCAGTCGCTGGAAGAAGCCCAGCCGCCCATGCCATCAAATCTTGAACAATTTTGCTCCTCACGTGGTGCTGGGGCTCAGGCACATCTCCACCTGCAGCAACCAGCACTCCCTGAGCAGGACAGAGGCAGCAAAGCCATGTAGGACACTGATGTCCCTGTCCCTGCCATTCCTGTTGGTGTCACAGCTCTCATAACAGCCTGGGGAGTGTTTTTTTGGAGTGCTCCTCACCCACTGGCCTGAACAGGTTTCTCCAGTGGGGGTTAAGCCAAACCTGGCAGACTTTTCCCTGGGGAGGATGAAGGACACTCACCTGGAGCATCGAGGTGGTCTGGATGGGGCTGGAGCCTGCAGGAGATGGATGGGGAGGCTTTAGAGCACCCCAGGGATGGTTTGAGGAATGTCTTGTTGACTCCAGGAGGGAGAAACAGTTTTGCAGGGAGCAGAGACACAGCACGGAGCTCATGGTATCGCTGTCAAGCACCAAGAAGGGATGGGGTCCTGTCCTGCACAGTTCAAAGAGTTTCTCTTGAGCTCCCTCCAAGCCAATGCCTCTTTCTACCTCCAGGGAGGGCATAAAGGAACCACAGCAAAAATAAACAACCCTCCCAGGTTAAAATGTTCCACCTTCAACTCATCCAGAGATGAGGACACACTGACCTGATGCTGTTCCAAAGCTCATGGCTCACCCCAGCCCAGTGATGCCACCAAGGGAGCTGGGGTTGTTTAGCCTGGAGAAAAGGAGACTCAGAGGTGACCTTATCGCTCTCTTCAACTTCCTGAAGGGTGGCTGTGGTGAGCTGGGGGTCAGTCTCTTTCTCTGGGCAACAACAGGTAAAACAAGAGGACACAGTCTCAAGCTGCACCAAGGGAGATACAGGCTAGACTTAAGGAGGAAGTTTTTCACAGAAAGAGTGGTCAAAAACTGGAATCATCTGCCCAGGGAAGTAGTGGAGTCACCATCCCTGGATGTGTTTTTAAAAAAAGACTGGATGTGGCACTTGGTGCCATGATCTATTTGAGGTGTTAGAACATGGGTTGGACTCGATGATCTTAAAGGGCTCTTCCAACCTAGAAATTCTGTGATTCTGTGAAGGGGTATTTGCTCACCCTCAGGACCCAGCACAGCAGGATCTGAACTTCCAGTGGCCTGTGCCAGGGCAGGAGGTGCTGAACAGGGTGATCTGAGTTTCTGACCCCCTTGTTTCTGAAGCAGCTGGGTTTTCCCAGTTTGTCCCAGGGCCACCACAGAGAAGATGGGATTGGCGCTCCGATTAGCTCAGAAATTTGCATAAGTGATGCAGGAGGCCAAAATTCCATCATCACACCCACATCCATTACACCCAGTTCTGTACTGCTCCTACCAAGAAAAAAAAACACCACAAATCAACTTAAAACCCCTTTCCCAGTATCTTCCACCCCTTTCTAAGGCAATCATCTCCCTGTCCTGTCACCTCCCTCCCATCTCCGCTGTCTCCGGGAAGCGAAGGGTTAAAAGCTCTGAAACTGCAAGAACTTCCTCCCTTCTGCAGTGCCACCCTCGGAATGACGCTGGTTTCTGCCGGGCTTCGCCCAAATATGTCTGTTTCCTTCTGAAAGACGGAGGAGGAGGAAGGAAAGAAACAGAGATACAGAAGAAATATATTTTTTTTGTTTGTTTGTTTTGTTTTGTTTTGTGTGTGTATATGGCTAAGAGAAGAAGTCCGCGTCCGGGGAACCCAGGCGTCCGAGCGCAGCCCTGCCTCCTCCCGCTCCATGCCGTTCCGCAAAGGTAGGGCTGGAGTGGTGGGCAGCATCCCGGGATGCTTGCCTGGGCATCCAGGGAATACCTGGGCCTCCAGGGAATACCTGGGCACCCAGGGGTGGCTCCATGCCTCCTGCAGGGTGGGAGATGGGAGCAGCGGGCTGTGCCCGGCTCTGCCGCACCGCCGGCTTTGGGGGAGGACGGGGGACACCCCTGGGGTTGTGTGGGTGTGTTCTGTGCAGCCCGAGAAGGGCAAGTGTCCCTTCTCCGCCTTCCCTGCGGGGTTTTCCGCCTGTGCCCGGGCGAGGGGGATGAGCTGCTGTGGCTGTGCCAGGGCTGAGGACGGAGGGCAGCGGGATGTTTCTGCCCAGGGGGGGCTGCCTGGGGCGATGCAGCTGAGAACTGGCAACCTGGGTGCATTTGTGTCCTCGGGAGGTGCTCGCCTGAGGGGCTGCGAGGAGAGGCTGGGCAGGTAAACAGCCCTCACCTGGGCAAACCCCTTCCGTGCCTCAGACCTGCACCCCAAACCATCACTTTTCCACAGAAATCCCCTCTTTGCCACCCCTGGCTTGGCAGTGTGGGCAAGAAGCAGCCGATACGGGACCTAAAGCCCTGATGGGCGCTGCTGTGCTGCTGTGGATGAGTTCTCCATCCCCTCCGGGCTGCTGTGAAGCAGAGACTCTTCAAAGCCACCCCCTCCTCTGTCCAGAGGGGAGCGGTGTGACGCGGAGTGGGATGCTTGTGGTGGTTCCTTTTGGAGAAATGGAAGGGGAAAAGTGTTCTCCAGGAGACAGAGAAGCCAGGGGAGGCAGGGTTAACTCGGGATGTGCGGGGACACGGGCGGAAGGCGCTGCCAGCATCGCACGCAGGTGCTCTGGCCGGCTGTGCTGGGGCAGGGACAGAGGTGTCACACACTGGCACATCGAAAAAGCAGCAGCGAGAGGATGAAACTGGCGGGGAGAGCGCCGGATTTGTTTTTCTCCCCTCTGGGGAGGATGTTCCGGGGGTGAGGCAGTGCCCGCAGTGATGCTCACAGAGCCGCATCTCCGGCGCCGAGGTTTCTGCTGCCTTTTAAGGCTCAGCGCAGCGTGATGTGGCTCACACCCTCGCATCTCGACAGCGCAGCACACTGCAGGGCTCCGGTTAATTTTAGGTGATAAACGGATTCATTTGGAGCAGAGGGAGAGATGCTGGGGGTGGGCGGTGGGAGGAAAGAGTGTGAGGCTTTAAAAGAGCTGAGCTGGGGAGCAGGGAGGGAGCGGGGGAACTTCCCGTGGCCCTGCTGCAGCCCCAGCAGGGGTGGAAATGACGGGCAGGGCTCCAGCACTTGGGGACACGCGGCGGATTTGCAGCAATTGATGCTTTTCCACGCGTTCCTGCCCAGCACGCCTGAATTGGGGTTTTTGGGACACCGTGCTGTGCTTGTCACCGCTGCCGGACTCGTGGGGCACAGCTGAACTGCAAATCCTCGGCAGGTCTGTCCCGCAGCCCTTGTGTCACCGTCGCAGCCGTAGCTCGTCTGTCTCCAAACTTCCTCTAGAGGTCAACCTTGAAATGCCAGAGCAGCTCTCAGCAGCCTGCAGCTCCAGGGAGTCCAAGGTGGCAGACAGAACGGTGTGGGTGGGTTTTGCCCATTGCTGGTGTATTTTAGGAATAGTTTTGTCACCACAAGAGTTGTTAAACACTGGAAAAGTGGCGCCTGGGGGAGTGGTGGAGTCACCGTCCCTGGAGGGATTTAAGACCTGTCGATGTGGCACTTGGGGACATGGTTTAGTGGTGGCTTAGCAGTGCTGTGACCTGGCTGCAGCCTTTCACCTCAGCTCAGAGCATCCCACATCACCAGCCCTGCCTGGAGCACTGCTCAGTGGCTGCTGCTGGGCTGCCTGGGTTTCCCAGGGACACATCCATAAGCCACCAGGCAGGAGGGTTGTGGAGAGCATGGCCTTGTGGCTGCCCTCCAAAAGCTGCCCACAGCAAGCTGTGCACATCCCGAGTTTGCAGGAGAGGTGGGCGTGAAGGTATTTTCCTTCTAGTTCAACTTGGCGCATGAAAATCCCTGCTTGAGGTGGTGGCTTCAGCTGGGTTGGGATCTGGCTGTGTTCCTGACCCTTTCAGAGGAATATGGGGGCTCCAGGCAGCTTGGCAAGGAGGATGAGCCTTTACTCTGGGAGTCTTTTGGCAACAGCATCTCACCTTCAGGGCTTGCTCACAGCCACCCTGATCCAGGGTGCAAAGAGGAGGCTCTGCCCAAGGGCTGCTGCTCTGTAGAACCTCTTGAGGCACAATGGCACTTTGGGATGAGCATCTTGGAGGTTCTCAGCTGTCTTTGCACACCCCTGTGTGTGGAAATGGAGCATCCTGTGGTAGAAAATGCAAACTCCACCCCTGTCTTGGCTGGGTTCTCACTGCTTGCAGCTTTGGCATCTCTTTCCTGTGTCTCCCTGGGAAGTCTGTGTGAAATACTGATTGCCTTGGCTCTGTTCTGCTGCCTTTCTCCTCGGGCATCTTAGCCAGTGGCATTGCCATAGGATCTGCACTCCCTGGCTGTGTAACAGCTGCCATTTAGCTGACCTCAAGGCATTTGGCAGTTTCAGGTATTAAAGAAAGGTATTTCTAGCAGGGGTGCTTAAGGACAGCCAGGAGGAACGAGCTTAGGACAGAAAATAATTTCTTGAGGCATTGCTGCATCAGCTGGGAGCACTGGAGAGAGCCCTGATCCCCAGGCAGTGCCACTACCCTGGCAAAGGCCTGTCTGTGGCTGCAGCTCTGCTATCAGGAGGTGTTGGGAGCTTTCACCTGAAGTGCCCTCCCTGAAAAATGTAATTTAATTACTGCAGCTGATGCGAGGAAGCCTGGGAGTGTGCAGGTGATAAGCTGGCAGGGCACTGCCAGCAAGCAGGACATTTGTCATCTGTCAAAGGACAAATGAAATCCCGCTGCTGCTGGCTGGGAAGGAGCTGGAGATAAGACTGAGAGCCAGTGAGCAGAGAATGAACACAGGATGATAGAAGCATGGAACAGTCTGGGTTGGAAGGGATGTAAAAGATCACCTAGTTCCAAACTCTCTGACAAGGCAAGAACATCTTGTGCTCGATGAGGTTACTCAAAGTCCACTCCAGCCTCGCCTTGAACACTTCCAGGGATGGGGCATCCACCACTTCTCTGGGCAACCTGTGCCAGGGTCTCACCGCCCTCATGATAAAAAATTTCTTCCCTATGTCTAATATAAATCAACCCTCCTTCACTTTGAAACCATCACCCCTTGTCCTGTTGCAACAGACCCTGCTAAAAATCTGTCCCCATCTTTCTTATAGGTGGAAGGGGCTCTAAGATCTGCCCAAAGCCTTCTCTTCTCGAGGCTGAACATCTCAGCTCTCTCAGCCTGTCTGTATAACAGAGGTTCTCCAGCCCTTGGAGCATCTTCATGGCCTCTTCTGGACTTGCTCCAACAGCTCCACATCCTTCTTACATTGGAGACTCCGAGCTTGACACAGTGCTCCAGGTGGGGTCTCACAAGAGTGGAGTGGAGGGACAGCATCCCTCGCCCTCCTACTGCTCCCACTGCTCTGACTTGACACGGTGCTCCAGGTGGGGTCTCACAAGAGTGGAGTGGAGGGACAGCATCCCTCGCCCTCCTACTGCTCCCACTGCTCTGTACATTCTGTTAGCACAAATTACAACATCTCCTGGTCTCATTTCCACTTGCTGAGATCAAGGAGGCTCTTAGTAGGGGCAGAGGTGCCTTTTGCCTGCAGCATGAAGGGAAAGGGCAGGACTGTGCCACATCCTGGCATTGCTACTTCTGCTGCCTGTCCCCTGAGCCACTTCCTTGCTGTCCCAGCTCTTGCAGTGACTCAGATTACAACACCCCCTGATGGGAAACTCTCCTTTTGCAGAATGGTTACAGCTAAAGTGGAGAACTGCCTTTCTGCAGCTTTTTTTACGTATTGCAAGGGATAATCTCATCACTTTGGGAGGCTTTCTGGATTCCTGGCAATGCCCTGCAATCCCACATGCTGCTGCCTTTGCTGGTCATGTCACCCATCACTCCTCGATGTCCTGTCTTCCTGGCAGCCCTGGAAAAGGTTTTATCCAGCATTTCCTGTCAGAGGCACTGGACAGGATTTTTAAGCACTGATGGATGCAGAGAAGCCATGTGAGGAGTCAGGAGCTGCTCGAGGGGGGTCCTGCCAGCTGCAGCTCCCCATGGGGACCGTCCCGGTGACAGTGACACCGTGGGTGTCTGCTTGAGGGTGTCTGCTCAAAGAGCACAGAGAAAATGTGTGGCAGAACGGGCCCTGGCTCTCCTGACTCACTGGCTCATGCCTGAGTCAAACCATCACCTTATTTTCACTGAACACCTTTCCTGGAAGGGGGAAATCCCCTCCCGTCCTGCTTTGTCCCCTGGCCTGTGTTTCTCACAGTGGTATTTTCACTCTGGCTCTTGGTTTCATTTCATCCCCTTTCACCTCACCAAAGCACCCAAAGCAGCAGGTGTCTGTCCCCCATCTCACCCCTCCCAGCACCTCCCTGCCATTCCAAGAAAGCCCTGGGTGAGCTTGACCTTTCCACTGCCTCTTGGCCTTTGCACGATCTTTAGCATTTATGGCCACTCACAGGGAGTTTCTAATGGATTTCAGGGTCACCATGCCTGGTTTTGTTCCCATTATCACCCACTGGGTCACACACAACCAAGCAGCAGAGGCCACCACGTCTCGAGGTGCTGGTGTACATGCCAGGCTGTGGTGGCCAGGTGGGACAGCCTTGGCTGCCACCAGCTGCAGGTGGAACAACCAGTCAACTAGAAATTCTTGTAGGAGGCTTCTAGAGGGTCCAGTGGGAATTTTGGGACCCGCTCTGCATTCTGATGACTCCACAGAAACCAGCTGGTGGGGACAGATATGGGTTGTTAGCACCTCTCAGACTTCCTGAGTCTGGGAATTAAACCACGTAACAATACTGAAGGTACATCCTCATGTCCTAACCTGGGAGCAGGCAGACACACCTGTGACCTCCCTGCCAGGGCCATCACCCCACCAAGCAATCCAGGATGCTGGAAAACTCCTTTTGGTGTCCTGCCTCCCTCCTGGCAGGGATGGGGAAGGAGTCTCCATTGCTGTATCTCCAGCCACCAGCTGAAACCAAGCTCAGTGGCTGTGTCACACAGGACAGCAGCTCAGACTGGGCTTGGGCTTCACCCCAGTGCTCAGATCCCACCACAAACACCGCCCAGGCCCTTGTCCACCTGGCATCCCACCATCCCCGTGTCACTGGGAGCCTGTGCCAGCAGAGCTGCTGCCCTGCTGAACCTTTCCCTAACACACCCTCTGTGATGGAGAAATTGATCCCGGCACAAAACAGCTCCAAAGGCTTTAAATCAGATGACCAAAGGTGGTTTTTTCTTTCATGGAAGGACGTGGGAGGATTTCAAAACCAGCAGCCAGCGAGGTGTGATCCCTGTTTTCCTGGTGCGTGCGTGCAGGCACTCACATCTCTGCAGGGCACCTGATTCTTTTCCCCATCATAACTACATTTTAAGGTTGGGGGCGGAAAAAGAAGGATGGGGCACAGTCCCCAGTTGGGACTCAAGATCAAACCCACACAAGCAGATTTAGGTTTCCTTTGTGTTATCCCCTGGATAATTCCTTGTCTTGGCAAGGGGTATTAGGATTCCACTAATTAGGATTCCACTGGGGCAGCATATCTTGTATAAACCTTAAATATTCCTTGCTATAAAGAACAGCTGTTATCTTCTCCATAGCATCCTTTTCCAGGCCGGAACCTATTCCCCAGTTTTCTCCTTACTGAAGAACAAAATCACTCTCATTTTGTCCTTTCCTATATACCCAATTCTGAAAACATCTCTTTGGTATTGCCCACCCTGTCCCATCCCTGATTAAACCTCTTCCCAAAACTACAGGGCCTGGAGTGAGATGTGCCCTTCCTTGGTGCTGAGGAAGCAGCACCATCCAGTCCAGAAAACCCATCCTCCTGCATTTTGTATACCACCCTCTTGCTAAAACATCATGGAACTGAGTTTTCCTTTTGGTTTCCCTGCATTACTATTATTAGTGTTAAAAATAAATGAAATAATAATAATAGTAATAATAACAACAACTTCTAGGACTTCATGCTGTTTGTTCAGAATTGACTGCTGAGACCTTTTTATTCCACCTCTCCTCAGTCCTTTCCTCCTTGTTGGATGAGTTCCAGCTTTATCAATTGAGGCAGGGGAAACTGAGGCACAGGAGGGCTGAGATGGGCTGATGGTGCCTTTAGCTGCTCATATCCACAGATACAGCTCTCTCTGCACCAATCTTGGTAGTGCCAGAGCATTCTGAGGTGTGTTTTCCCCGTGTAGGTCCATTTTGGGGATATTAGTGGTGCAAACTTTGCTGTAGCGCAGCGCAGAGCTTCCAAATCAACCCCGGTGGGCAGGAGCAGGGTGTTAAAACCCCACCTGCAGAGGTGTTGATTTGGGCTGGAAATCAAGGAAAGCTTTGCTCAGCCCTGGGAAAGATTATCTGAGGACAGAGGGGGCAAGCTGAGACAGACCAATGTCTCCTTGCGAGATGGTTTGGGGAGAAACGATGCTGCTGGGGAAGGGGCGGTGGGGAAGGAGGTGGTAATTCATGGAGAAAAGCAGGTATTGCCGTGTCCTTGATCAGTCCCAGCCCGCTTTGGGCTCTCTTCGGGCAGGGCTGGCGTGGAACACCCGCATCCCTCCAACCAGCCCGATCTACTCCTCCCCTCCAGCCGCCGCCGGAGCTTGTTTACCCGCCCGGCCGCGAGCACAACCTTTCCCAGGGCAGCGGGGTGGACTTGTTTACCAGCTGTATCTATCATTTTACTGGGCTGCCGGCATGAGGGGCAGCGGGCAGGGGCCGAGCACGCCCCGGCGGCGTGGCCAGCGAGGGAGCGCTGCCGGCTCCGCGGCCGCCGCTCCGCCGGGACACGCGAAAGGAGCGTGCGGGAGCGCTGCCGCCGTGCCCCGCTGCCGTGCCCTGCTGCCCTGCCCTTCCCAGCTCTTTCCAGGAAGCCCGGAGAGCAGCTGAGGCTGGTAAACAACAGGGATAATCTGTCGGCGTCTCCCGGTGGTGCTGGTGACTTAGGCTGTTGTGTTTTATATTTTTTTAGAGCCTGTGCTGCGTTAGCGCATAACTCTGAACTCCGTATAAAGTGTTAGTTAACTTCACAGACGTCACGAAATGTCTTCACATTTTGGTCAGACAAAGCAACCTCTCTGGGCCTGATTTCAAGCACACCCTACAGCCTCAGATCCCCAAAAGTGTAAACAAAAGTGAATTGGGGAGGGGAGCAAACTGGGGGTATATAATTTCATTAACCCCTGATATGCAAATGAACCAAACTCATATATGTCTGAAAAACTCGTGACTGTCATTCATTTTTGGGTGTAGCCCCTTGGAGAGCCTTTGTCTACTCCATATAAAGTGTTAGTTAACTTCACAAACTTCACAAAATTTCTTCACATTTTGGTCAAACAAAGCAACCTCTCTGGGGGGGTTGAGATCCAAGGACACCCTACAGCCTTAGGTCCCCAAAAGCCTAAACAAAAGTGAATTGGGGGGAAGCAAACTGGGAGTATATGAGTTCATTAATCCCTGATGTGGAAATGGACCAAACTCATATATGTCTGAAAAACTCGTGACTGTCATTCATTTTTGGGTGTAGCCCCTCGGGGAGGCTTTGTCTGCCCTTAATGTGCCTGAAGAACCTTCATTAAATATATCCATTTTTATACTTTTAACTTTGTCTGGCCTCTGTTTCTAGATATGCCCAAAAACACATCGGTACTGAGAGGAAAATGGGGTGTTTTATCTCCTTCTCCCAAATCCATAAACCCCAAGGAGGGATGTGGCTTCCCAGCCAGGGTGCTTCAGCTGCCTTTACTTGGGGGTGAGCAGGGTTGCACTGGGTCCTGCTCGTGGGCTTGAAGGTGAGGACTGAACAACTGCTGATTTCTGTGCCCAGGAGACCAAATTTGTCCCCCCCTAAAAATGCAAGTGGGCACTGCCAGGTCACCTGGAACAAGTGGAAAATAAAGGCTCCTCAGTCACCAATATGAACTTATTTGGAGGAAACTCATGACTTCATGCCAGGTATGACCCATGCAAGCACCCCACCTTAATGCCAGTAGGAGACTCTAACACAGCTGGAGCAGAAATTTGAGAATTTGCCTTGTTTTTTTTTTTTTGTTTTTTTTTCCTCCTTCTCACTGACTTCTTAGAAATCCTCCTTATTAGCAAGGGATTTCTCACAGGAGCAGTAGGACATAGCTGTGGCTGTGATTTGGACTTAGGCATCCCGATAAAGCCCTTCCACAAAAGGAATGTGGGATGGCTTTATACCAACACCAGGTGCTCCAGGGATGGATCCACGCTCACAAAACAACATTCCCATTCAGAGCAAAATAAATAAAATAAATTTATAGAATAAACAGTATATAGAATCATAATAAAGAAAAATAAATGGTAGGGTTTGGGGTTTTTTTCCAGCCTGGGTCCATTTCCCAGCTGGAGGGCTGGATCTCATTCATGGCTGAGGAAGAGGCTTTGGGATGGGAAGAAAGACTCAGAAGTAGCTTCACCACCAAATCTCCATGTTGCTGAACCAAGCTGAGCAGGATGAGTTGAGACAGAAGAGGCACCTGCCAGCAGTGATTTCTGTGTTTATTTTTTTCTCCAAGGTGGCTTTGCCAAAGGCAGGGAATGGATTTCCACCTCCTGCCAGCTGTGAAGATCATGTGCATGGGGGAACACAGTCAGCAAAGCCTTTGTTTCCTTTAAACACTAAATCACCTCTGGTTGCTGCCATGTTTCTCCTTTCCCCTTTTTTTTTTTTTTTTTTTTTTTTTTTTTTTTTTTTTTTTTTTTTTTTTTTTTTTTTTTTTTTTTTTTTTTTTTTTTTTGGGCTCTTAATAATTTTTGGGTGCAGCTGAGCTGCTGAGAAACCGATCACGTCCAAAACATTTACACCATAAATAAAAGAACAATGCAATAAACTATTAAATCATGTAGGGCTCTTGCAACAGCAGCAATTAGGAGGAAGGCATGAGGGTGGGAAGTGTTCTTTTTATGGATGTGACTTTCCTAGCCCAAATTCAGGACGACCTGAGGTTACCTTTTCCAGCCTGGCTTGGCATGTGCTGTCACACGGTGCTGGCAGCCACGGGGCTGGGTGGCCTGGCAGGTAATGGCCCAGCTGCAGGCAAGATGGGACAAGGCAGCGTGGGATGGGGCTGGCGTGTGCCAGTGCTGAGCTTTAGTCACCCCTGTCATCGATGACTGGCTCTGCCTGAATGCAAGAGGACCAGATTTTTGAGTGGCATCCGAAGGCACTGGCGGCTGCCAGGGGCTGGGGTGGCTGCGTGCGCTCCTGCACGTGTGCAGGGGAGCTGTGCTTGCTCAGGCTCTGGGCTGGGATGGGTTTGGGATGGGTTTGAGATGGGTTTTCAGGGATATTCAGCTGGTCAGGTCTGGAATGAGTGCCAGTGTTTAGGGCAGGACAGGCAGGGGCACAGCACATCTGTGCTCTAAGAATGTCCTGCAGATACTACAGCTCCTGTGGCCCTCTGGCTGCCCCACCTGCATCCCAAACCCATCCTGGTGGGATCTCCCTTAGCCACAGCTGCAGGAAGGCCTTGCTTTTGCATAGCTGGCAGGTTTGGGAATTGCTCTGGGCTCTGCTCCATGGGTACAAACTGTATCTCCCACTGTCCCAGTGACCATGCTGGAATCCCTGAGGCACCACAAGCATTTCACCCAGCAGTGGGTGAAAGGTGCCCATCAATCCGGCGCCTGGGGCTGTCCCAGCCTGGGTAATAACAACGTGAACTGAAGGAAGGTCATGCCTTGAGCCTGAGCCTGGCTCTCCTTTATAGGGAAGCTGGCAGGAAAGCCTGCCCAGGAGTCGGGTGTCCCTCAGATCTCTTGTTGACTGTCTAGCAGTTGTTTTCCTTCAGGCTGAGCTCTGGGTAAACAGCTGGGCTGGGAAATGTGAAACCCTGGCTGTGGCCGTGCTGTCACCGCCGGCGTCAGCCCAGGGACGTGCGGGGAGCACGAACCCACCAGAGCCATGCAGGGGGCACAGGGGGATGGACACGTGAGGTGAGCCCCTGTCCCGGGGTCGTTTGTTTGTTCTGAGAGGTGTCTATTTGTGGCACAGAGTTTGTGCTGGCACAGGGTGCCCAGAGAAGCTGTGGCTGCCCCATCCCTGGAAGTGTCCAAGGCCAGGTTGGATGGGTCTTGGAGCAACCTGGGATAGTGGAAGGTGTCCCTGCCCATGGCGGGGGTTTGGAACTGGATAATCTTTTATGTCCCTTCCAACCCAAACCATTCTGTGATTCTCTAATGGGTGGTGTTGCTGGAAATGCTGAAGCAGACACAATAAAAGTGGTTTTCCCCCATCTCCGATTTTATTCAGTGAGGATGAGTCTTAATCAGTGGCCAAGATGTGCTTCCACCTGTGCCATGCCCTCCTGGCTCTGCCTCTCAGCTCAAGTAACATCAGTTATTTGGGAGAAAACTGAGGCCCTCCCAAGTGCTTTGAAGCACAGCATCTTTCCTTGTGACCCCTGCCAGGAACCCAGATGCTGCTTTGCTACTCCCTGTTAAACTCCAGGGCAGAAATCTAAACATTGAGCTCAGTTTTCTTTTTTTTTCTTCCCCTCCAAGGAGCTGTTAACAGCTTGTCATTGTGGGTTGGAAAATATAAATGTATTTGAGAAAATATGTTGGCAACAAGCTCCCCATATTGTTTCAGCTTGCCCCAAAATTCCAGAGAAATTTTCCATTAATATTTTTTGTGTCTGATTGGAAAATATCAGGGAAAGAAGAAACAAATTCTGTAGATGGTTTTTTAACAATTTTAGACTTTTTTTCTTTCCCAGCCAGGTCTCCATGGCATAGGAAAAAAAGTAAATGAAATACACAAATGAAAATCATCTGCTAGGACTTAAATGCATTGAAATCATTGCTCTGTAAGTGGAAGAATTTTAAGAAAACCATGATAAGAAAATTTGGTTATTTAATTTCTGCATTCCAGCAATCTGTGTGATCTGATTCCAGTGATTTGGGTCCAAAACTTGGTTAGGAGAGGTATTAGGAAATTGGAGATTCCCTGAGAGAGGTTGTGACTGTAAGAAGCTCCAGCAAAAGATATGGAAACAAAACTGTCCCTTACTATTCTAAATTTCAGCTTGTTGACCACACACTTTCCCTCTTACTTGTCTTTCACAGACCTCCTAAAAGCAGTGCCTGCAGGTCTGGAGTTTAAAAGCACATGGCAGCACTCTGGAAAAGCGGGACACTTAGACCTCACCTCTGGATGCCTTGTGGTTTCCAGCAGCTGAATGGAGAGGGGAGCACTTGGGGAGGCTGATCCAGGGAACACGAGTGGTGCTGGTCCCAAAAGTGGCTCTTCTTGGCCAGAGCTGAGGTGTGTGGGCCACTGTTGGGCAACCATTGTCTGGGTCATGCCAGCCCTGTGAGGAAGCAGGGATGAGCAGGTTGTGCATGGGGCAGACGTGCTCACAAAGGGGAGGTGTGGGTGGGAAGATCCTCGGCACGTACACGATTTCAACATGCAGCTCCTCACCAAGGCTCTGCTCTTCCTCCTTGCATGGGACTCTGGATTGGACAAGGACTTGTGTTTTGGAATGGTTTTGGGCATAGCTCTGAGGTTCCCTGTTTTGGCCACAAGGACACAAACTCCTCCAGGACACATCTCATCCTGGTTTGCAGTCAGTACCCACAGCAGGGCAGCTGAATTGTTCCCTGTGCAAGTGAGTGCCCATTTCTCTCCACAGGTGGTAGAAGTGGTTAAAGGTGACCAAATCCTTGTAGACACCCCAAAATTACATAAATCCTTCCCAAACTCTACACAGCTTTGCTGTGGATGGAGGCAGAACAGCAGGAGCTGAGAGCTTCAACGCCTCCTCCCTGCTCAGCATCCCTCAGGGGAACCTTTCCATCTGAGCCTCCCAGGCAGTGCAGATCCTTCTGGGATGCTGCTTCAAAAGGCCCTGTATCAGGAGCCAAACTGATTATCAGCGGGGGTTGAGACCTGAGATTAAAAAAATACCCTTTTTCCTAGGCTGTGATTAATCTGCTGCCCGCTGCTGCCTACAAGCACGTCCTCCTTGATGATCCGAAATACAAACCCATGTTCTCCCCCAGAGCTTTGTGTTTTAGGGTTTTTGCATTACTTTGAAGAGGTTCCCCAGCATCTCTGGGGTATCTGGCTTCACCACATCATTGCCTACAACTTTTTAGGCGCTTCCCTGTCACCATGACGATGCTGAGGTTGTCACTGGCCCGGGCTTGTTACATAATGAGGTGAGTCAGCCCCAGAAAGGCCACAGCCTTTGCCATTGTTTGATTTAATAACCTGCAATGATGAGATAACGATCCAGGCTCTTAATGAAAGGTGGGTGGTAATGAGAAGTTAGGAAACAGTTCAGTAGCAAAGTCCACGGGATAATGACAGGCTGCGATATCCGGAGGGTGATAATCGTCCACCGTAAGTGGGATGAACAGTCTCATCATCCGTGGGGGGTTTCACATCCAGCACTGAGCCCTGCGGGCGTGAGACCTGGAGAGCTGCATCCCACCTGCATCACCGGGCTGGGAATTAAATTCTTCAATGAACACAATCAACTCCAGCCACTGGGCACCTCCATGAAAGTAAATCCTATAACAATCTACGCATACAGGAGGGCTGGAATTCTTTGTTCTTCCCAGCAGATCTCCAAAATGCTGCATTGCTTTGCAGCACTGTGCTGGTTTGGCCTGGGACAGGTTGATTTGCTTCAGAGCAGCTGCTCTGTGATTGTGACTTGTGACCAAAACAGTGTTGATAACACAGAGACGTTTTTGTTTTTGCTGAACAGGGTTTACATAGAGTCAAGGCTTTCTCCTCCCAACCTCACCAGTGAGGAGGCTGGGGGGGTCACAAGGAGTTGGGAGGGGACAGAGCAAGGACAGCTGACCCCAAACTGACCAAAAATATTCCAAGAAATATTCAGTTTTGTCGTGTTTAGGAAATGGGTGATGGTGTTTGCCTTCCCAAGCCACCACTACGTTTGATGGAGCCCTGCTTTCCTGGGTGTCACTGGAAACCTGTGGGAAGTGGGGAATTAATTCCTTGTTTTGCTTTGCTTGTGCACATGGCTTTTGCTTTACCCATTAAACTGTTTGTACCTCAACCCATGAGTTTTCTCACTTTTACCTTCCAGTTCTCTCCCCCATCCTACTGGGGGGGGACTGAACCAGTGGGGCTGAGCTCCCGGCCCGGGTTAAAACAACAAAGTCCTAAATTAGGTGTGGTTCAGGTGCGAGCAAATGGCTGTAATTCTGCTGATTTTCCCGGAGAAGGCACTGTGGTAACACATGCCAGGTTCTGCTGGCAGCAGCAGGACAGGGAACATCTGATCTGGCAGGGGGACAGAGCAGCCCTGTAAACACACTTTTCTCTCAGAGCAGCAGGATTTTTCTGCTGGAACAGTGCCTTGTCGCAGGTAGTTGTGGCCTCTTGATTAGGGATGAGGTAACCTAAAGTCAAGTTCAACATCCTGTGGATTTACACCCTAAAGCAATCCCAGGATTTTCAGTGGGGGAAATTAACACCTTAAAATAACAGTGCAAACAGGGAAGTGTTTCTTTCATGTAACTAAAAGTACCTGGAGTAGAAGGCTCAACCCAGTGTCAGGCTAATGTGAATATTGTCTTTTCAGAAGCTCTAACAGTGCCAAAACCTGAATTGTGGCTCTCTGACTGATCTGCACTCTTTGGCCCTTGCTGTTAAGACCAAGCCTGAACTAATGCAGCCAGGTTTTGTTTCAAGAACCAGTATTAAATTCCTGAGACTGGAATATCCCGACTTCATGCCATTTAATTACCCTCTAACTACTTTTAGAAACCTGTGTTTCGTAGAATCACAGAATGGCCTGGGTTGGAAGTGACCTTTATGATCATCCAGCTCCAACCCCTGCCATGGCAGGGACACTTTCCACAAAAGCAGGTTGCTTCAAGCCCTATCCAACCTTGGATGCTTCCAGGGATGGAGCAGCCACAACTTCTTTGGGCAACCAGTGCCAGGGCCTCACCACCCTCACAGTAAAGAATTTATTTATAATATCTACCCTAAATCTACCCTCTTTGCCACCTATGGAGTCAATTATCTTTATGGTTTACCTGTTTATGGGGTGAGTTTTGTTTTGCACTAGTCTTGTACGGTCAGGAACTTTCACAGGACATTGCTCAATCCTCCTGGACCAGTTTCTGAGCAGACCTGCCAGCTTTGAGAAATGTTCCTGCTTGAATGGATGTTTGCAGTTTCAGAATGCTATATCCAAATTACATTTTTTGAGAACTGCAGAATATAATTATTTTTAAAAATTACAAATAAACCTCCTTTCTTAAATATGAACATCCATCTGGGAGGCTCCTTTGGGGTCAGCAGTCCTGGCTAATGGACACCCATTGTACCCCTCCTCATTTTTGGTCTTAAGATTTACTGAGTCTTCCCAAGGATCATCCAAGCCACATTGGAGGTACCCACCTCTCTGAGGCCAGTGGAGGAAACCTTGAGTGATTTTGCTTTTAATTTGATGAATTGAGATTGAATCCAGGCTCTCATCCTTCCTTCTTGCCCATATTCATCAAAGCCAGGCATTGCACTTACAACTCCCATTTCCTTTCCTGCTACCCTTTAACTCAGCCAATTATAACCAAACACCCCTAAGTTAGGGCACAAATCGAACCACTCAAAAGAAAATAAGGTTTGAACCCCTGTCCTCCTGCCTGAAGAGTTATAAATTAAAAGAAATTAAACAAACAACTTCAAGGAAGAGTTTACTTGAAAGGGTTCCTGCATGGTTCAGAGTGCGGCACACTGAGCTCAGAGCAGAGGGCTGAGCTAAAGCAGCAGGTCCTCAACCTGCTGTCAGCTGAATGAGGCAGAATTCTGCATTTCTGCAACCCCTTCCTGGCTTTTCCTGTCCCTTGGCTGCCAGGAAAGCAGGGTCAGCCCTGGGTGCAGTGTTTGACAGGGGCTGATAGCGCGGGGTGAGCAATGCCCTGTGCCTTTGTGGGGATTTCCCCCTCTGGGGCTCAGCCCTTCTTTCTCAATGCCAGAAGCTGAACCTCGTTGAATTCCCCCCTTTTCTCTGCTTGTGGCTATTTTTAGGCAAAGCTGCACGTACAGGCAGGCGTGTGGCAAGCCCAGGTCTTGCTCCGGTGGCGTCCCAGCGCCCGGCTGCTGTCAGCAATGATGGGAATTTCTTACAACCGGCCGAGGAAGGAGTTTCATGAGCACATCAGGTGCAATTAGAGGGTGCAACAGGCTGAAAAACTGCACGGTTTGTCGGCAGCCAGGAGCACGCGTGTCTGCACTGGTGAGTGAAAGGAGGGAGAGCTCTGGGGCACACGGTGTTCCCTGCCCTGCCTGCATCCTGCATCCCGCATCCTGCATCCCGCACCCCGGGCAGGGCTCAGCCCTCCCTGCTGCAGAGGGACCAGGAGCTCTGCCCTGATTTCAGAGTAAATCCCTGAGCAACATCCCTTAATCCCTGCAGGAATATCCCTGCAAACAATATCGTGAAGAGATGGTTTGGCTTGGTTTCTGTTCCCCTTTGCGGCAGGAGGAAGAAAAGCAGCGTGAGACTGCAAGAACAGGGGGGTGAGAGGAGAGAAATGAGGAAGTAAAAGGCAACTTGTTTAGAGGAGGGGAAATAAAAAACTCTTTTCCATGGCAGAAATACCCCGATCCATTACAGGGACAGATGCAGGAGCTCTTGGTGTTCCCTCCCGGGCATCAGGAGCTGGGCGGGATGAGGGAGAGGGACAGGTCACACAGGTACAATTCACACTTCGCTCCTTGTTTATTTATTCCTGTAACTGAAATACCTGCGAGGGGCGAGGGAGGCAATTGAAAACTGCAGGCGCAAAGGACCGTGAACTCCAGCTGCCTCTCCAAATCCAAACATTTTTATCAGCCTGATAAAAATCAGTCGTTTATCACCCTCCCCGCCACGAGGCTGACCTGTAGCAACTTTTTTTTCAAGTCCTTCCAAAGAAAGGGCCATCAGCGGTGAAAACTACTCAGCATCCAGCGGGCAAGGGGAGGGGTCGGTCAACCACTTGATTTCTTTCCTGACCTTTCTGAAAGCATCTAATTCCCCGAAAAAAATGTTGCAGATAATTTTCTTGGCTTCTTCAGTATCCCACTATTTAAAATTATTTTTGTAAGTGCAAAGTATAGCGATTTTTTTTGTTGTTGTTGTTGTTTTGTTTGTCTTGTTGTTTGTTTGGGGTTTTTTTCCCCTGAAAACCATGTAAATTCCCCTTGGTCAGCCCAGAGGAATAAATTTTTCAGTTGCAAGAAAATGTCATTAATGCATTAATAAGAGTCTGGGCAGTTGCTGACTGACTTTTGCAACCTCTCTCCAGAGTATGGAGCATTTTGGAACGGCTTTAAACTGGATGAGAGTAGATTTAGATGGGATGTTAGGGAGAAATTCTTTTGTCTGGGTGTGGCGAGGCCCTGGCACAGAGTGCCCAGAGAAGCTGTGGCTGCCCCATCCCTGGAAATGTCCAAGGCCAGGTTGGACAGGGCTTGGAGCAACCTGGGATAGTGGAAGGTGTCTCTGCACATAGCAGGGGGCGGGATTGGATGATCTTGAAAAATCCCTTTAAACCCAAACCCTGCTGTGATTCTGAACTTTGTGCCCACATTCCAGGCTGGTAAACCAAGGCCACGCTGGAAAGCGCTGCAGATGAAGCTGCCCCGACATGAATGGAGCACAATGTGTGGCTGCATCTACACGGAGATGTACACACAGCTCCCAGCCACCCCCTCCAAATTCTAACCATGCAAAGAATTCCTGGATGTGTGACTCGGATCCCACCAGGCATCTCCCCCCCTGCACCCCACGAAAGGAGAGGATGCGTGTTGCACTGAATGTAGGCAAGAACGTGACTGGTCCTTCCCTTCCAAGTTTCCTTTAGAGGGAATCAAATAAATAAATAATTTTTTTTTTTTTAAAAGACATTAAAAGATTAGGGTGAATCATGGCTTAGTCAGAGTTGGTGCTGGCATTTTGATGCTGGGGGGGGATGTGAGGAAAGGCTGGCTGGTGACCAGTAGGTTCTTCCAAAGGGGATGGAGAATGAAGTCTGGAGCTGTTATTTTGGGATGCATCCAGAGCCTAATGCCACTGTTCAGGACAGGTTGCTAGGTGAGTTAGATGTTGGAGCAGCAGTGGAGCGAAAGAGGGAATTGAGAGGTTTTAGTTTTGGTGTTTCAGAGAAGTTTGAAGACTGTAAACCCCATAAGAGGTGGGTATCCCATTCTCACAGAAATGGGGTTTTCCCCCTTCTCTCCCAGACTTTCCCTTTTTGTACTTCCCTCTCCCACCTCTCTGGACCTGCTGCACTCATCCCTTGGACGCTCAAGGTCAAATTTTTTTCCCATCTACCGCTGGGACTTTCACATTTCAAACCCTGGCATTACATTTATACCTCTGTCCCTTCTCATTTATTAAATATCTGCCATTTATTAAATATCATTTATTAAATATCTGACTGGGGTAGGTATGGCAGCACCTCCAGCCTACACTGGCTGGTTGATTCCTCCCTCCACCCTCTGTCCCACAGTGAGGATCACTGGCTGTCCCATGTCACCCTGTGCCTGTGCTGGCTCCCAAGGAGCTGACACATCTTCCTGACAGCGTTCAGGCTGCATCAGTGACTTGATTTCCTGAAAAATCGCTGAGCTAAGCACGCCTTTGGGCTTCTTATCACAGCAGCTGCGAGCAATATTTTATTTACCAGTCCAGGTGCTATTTTTAGGAAGCTGGGATTTTGCATAGCACGGTTTGGGAGGGGGAAAAATAATCCTCTGAGTGCACTTAGTGCCATCCTGCTCCCTGCCCTCTCCCCGGGGTGCAAGTGCCTTAAAAATAGAAGTGCTTCTTCCAGCTGACCTCCCTCGGAGCAGCTGGGTGCTGGTGCCTTTGAAATCCAGGCCACTTATTTAGGAGTTGAAGCTTTCCGCTCCAGTTATTTAGGAGTTTCTAAGCCAAGAGTTACTAGGTGGATCTAATTTGAAGCGACTGTGATTTTAATTCAGTCAGGGTTTCGCTTTCGGGCTCCTTTTCATGTCGTGGGGGTGGTGATTTGTGAGGTGGGAAAGAGCCACGGAGAGGGGAGAGAGCTGCTGGGGGAAGGGGGATGATGCCCGAATTCCTTGTCCTGTGAAATCATGTGAATTTTTGTCCTCCTTCTGACTCATGCTCTAGCTGGGAACCGACTTTCTGTTGCCCTACATGTGAAAAGGATTTGGGGATTTTGTGCAGAGTGGTCCAGGGAGGGCTGTTGTGCCTGACTCCCATCCCATCCTTGCCAAGTGGAGCACTCACAGCTCTCTCCCATCCTCCTTCCCACATCCCAAATCTTTGGTTCTTTTCCAGCTCCCTCATAGTAGCTTTTCTTAAAATTTCTTTTTAATTTCTTTTTTTTTTTTTTTCTTTTTGCCTGTGAATATTTTTTTCCCTGTGTAGGAGAGGGAAAGATTGTGCACTTTTTACTTCATCTTGGCTCCATGTAAGGAATTAGCCAGAAATATCTTCCTTCTAAATGCGTTATAAAAATACAAGCCTTTGCTTCCAGAGGAGGAAAATGCCCTAAGTAAAAAAAGATTATTGAACATTTTAGGTATCCAAGATGCTCCTTATCAGGTTTTAAATTTTGAAGCGAAATTTGCTGTATAAAACACCATCAAAGCAGATGCTCCCACCTCTACAGCTCTTCCCACCCGTGACATATTCCTACATTTCCCTGCTGTAGCAAATTCCCAGAATCATTCCAAAGAAACCCCTCCATGCGAGGCGGGATCATCCCCATCAGTGCAGGGGGACAAGGGGGTTTGAGCACCTGCGTGTTTGGGATTTGGGCGTCGTCAGAGGAATTTTCAGGGTGGTCCCAACCCCTCCGTGCTGCAAACAGAAGCTGTGTGGGGGTGTCAGCATTGCTGGGGTGCAGTTTGCAGCCTAATTTAGAGTGGAAACATAACTTGCAGGAACCTGGTGAGTGGATTAAGACGTTTAATAAAGTAATAAAAGAATGCAAATAAAATAATAATAATTATGGTGATGATTATGATGATGATGATATTTATTGTATATGAACATGAAAATTAAGAACAAATAAATTATCAGTAAAATGAAAAAAAATTAATGAAAATAACAAAATAATTTAATGAAAACATTAAATAATAAATAGCGAAACGAGATAATTACATTAAAATAATGTTAAATTTTTAAAATATTGATTAAAAACCAGCATTATGCGCCCGTTTGAGAGCAGGGGCTCCCCGCGGAGCATCCCCGGCACCGCGGCCGCTCCAGCCGCCCCCGAGCCGCTGCCGGCGGAGGGACGCGGGGAGGCTCCGCCGCCTCCCGGCCCCGCCCGGGCGCGGAGCGGGGCGGAGCAGCCGCGGTGGCCGCGGGCGGAGGCGGAGCCGCCGCATCCCGGGCATCCCCTCCGGGGGAGGCGGCTCGGCACCGCATGTGCGACGTGAGCGACGTGCAGGAGCGCAGCGCCGGCATCCCCCGGGCCCCCGGGACCCCCCGGCCCGAGCCCGCTGACGCGGAGTGAGGGGCGCAAGGGGCGCGCCGGCGGAGCACCCCCATCCCACCGCTGTTCTACTTAGGGTTCCTTTCTCTTTTTTTTTTTTTCTTTTTTTTTATTTTTTAAAATTGTTTTTATTTTATTTGTCTCGAGTTAATTTTTAATTTTTTTTTTCAACTTTATTCCAAATATTTTTTTTAGTTTATTTCCTTTCCCCCCTCTTATTTTCGCCTCTATTCCCTATTTTATTTTCTTAATTAATTTTTAATATTAGTATTTTCTTAATTTTTAAAATATTTTTTCTCTGTACATCTTTTACTCCTTTTTTATTTTTTAAAGTATTTTTTAAAAAGCCATTTATTGTCGAGTTCTCATTTTCCTTTTTTAAAAAAAAATAAAAATATGAATTCAATTTACATCATTTTACATCATTTTACATCATTTCCCCCCGTTGACTGAAAAGACGCGAGGAGTGAAATAGAGCATTTATTTAACCACACATATTTCAGTCCGGGGTCCCCTGCGCACCCCAAACTCCCGCTGTGGGGGAGGGGTCGGTGTCGCCTTCCCCCCGCGGAACAAAGCGCGTCCTTTGTCCGCGCTGCAGTGCGGGGGGCGGCCGGCAGGGGGCAGCAGGGGCCGCGCCGGCATCCCCGCCTTCATCATCCTCCTCATCACCCTCCTCCTTCCCATCCTCCTCCTTCTCCTCCTCCTCCGCGGCTCCGGAGCCCCGGCCCGGCCCGCCCCGCCCCGGAGGCGGTCCCGGCCTGTGCGGATAGAAATAGGCGGCCCGGCAGCTGCCGGCACATCGTGAGCGGAGCCGGCCAGAGCAGCAGCCCGGACTGTAGCACCACTCCTTCCCCGGCTGCCTCGCGTGGAGATTCTCCTGCCTTTCTTCTCTTGTTATATTTTTTTTTCTTACAATTTAAAACGGAAGATAGTTTTAAATTTTTTTTTTTTTTAAATATCTGGGTTTTTTTTTTCACCCCGCTTTCCATCGCGGTTCGCAGCGGGGCTCGCCCTCGCTCCCTCTCAGCGCGCAGCGGCTGCGCTGGGGCCATTCCTGCCCGGCTTTGTGCCCTGCAGACCCGGCCCTCCTCTTCCTCCTCCTCCTCCCCCTCCTGCCGTAAAACCTTCACGAGGCTCGCAGCAGCATCCGAAAGCGCCGCAGCCGCTCGCCCAAACCACCGACTGCAACAAAACCCCTTTTTATTTTATCTTTTTATCATATATTTCCCCCACCTCCTTCCCCCTCCCCTTTTTTATTTCTCCTCCTCCCTCCCTCAAACGCATCAAGGTGGACGCGGAGCGCAAAAAGACCTTTGTTTTAAAAATGCCCATGGAGCTGACGCAAAGCCGCATCCAGAAGATTTGGCTTCCCAATGACAACCGCCCGGCGCTGCCTCGCCGCTGTGAGTACGGGCACGGCAGCATCCCGGAGGGATGGGGATCGGCATGGAGGGATGGGATGGGATGGATGGGGAGCTCTCTTTCTCTACGCCCCGCGGCGGGGCTCTTTGCAGCATCCCCGCAGCATCCCTTGTCCCCGGCGTGCCACTGCATCCCGGCGGTGCCCGCATCCCGGCGCTGCCATCCCGTGACTCAGTCCCGGCAGGGCAGGAAGGTGCAGCCGGCTGTCACATGGCCCCGCAGGATGCGGGGAGGTGCCGGCACACGCGTGGCCCCATTTCCACTCTCCGCTGCCAGCCCTGGGATTAAAAAGGAAGGGAGCGGGTTGTTCACCTCGCAGCCGGGGTGCCAGCTCAGCTGGGATTTTCACGGTGTCAGGCGGCTGGCCCCGGGATTTATTAATGGCACAAGCATGAATGGTTTGGGTTGGAAGGGACCGTAAAGATAATCTCGTTCCACAACCCTCCTGCCATGTGGCAGGACACCTTCCACTAGACCAGGTTGCTCCAAATTCTGTTCAATTAGTGCGTTAAAAATAATTTTTTTTTTTTTTTTTTTTTTTTGGGCGGAGGGGGGAGGATTAGGGCGATGTATTTAGGGGGGAAAAAAAAAACCACCCAACCAGACACCAGCCGTTTGCAGTTTACTGTTTAACCCTGAGGGGATGAGGAGGCAGGTGGAGGGGAAGGCAGAAATTAGTGCTGGAACTTCTGCAGTGTTTTCCCCTTGCCTCTGAAGCTCGGAATAGAAAAATATTTGGGTCGTCCCGGTGTTACTATAAACCAAATCTTGAATCGTGATCCAATCCGAAAGCTCAGGAAGCAGCACCTTTAAGTCACCCACCAGCTACACTGACAGCCTGGCCGTTGTGCGACTCCCAACTCTAAATGAGCCTCGCAGGAATTGTGCGGAGCCGGGATGGAGGGGGTGGCACTCGCAGCCTGGCGAGGGATGGAAGTGGCTTGGGTGAATCAGTCTTTCCGATGCTTGCCTTCATCGGGCGTTTAAAGTCGCTTCCGATGTTTATTTACCTTGGCTGGAAAGTTTCCCCTGGTAGATAATAATAATATTTAAAAAAAAAAATAGGTATTCTATGAACTTGCCAGATGCTGTTGCCCGTGGCTGTGGGTCAGGCACCCTGGAGCAGATGTTGGGATGCGCAGCCTGTGCCTGGCAAGGGCAGCCCTGCAGCGGGAGCTGCCGAGGAAATGGATTTCAGCAACAGGCTGCACATCTGGGTAGCCAAGGGGCTTTGCTTACAGTGGTGTAAAACGTCTCCCGGCTTAATGCTTTGCACGTGTGTCTCTGTGGCTGGGTTTTTCTCAAGGACTGGCTCCTCTGAAAGAAATCCCTTGTGCATGCAGTGGTTTTTTGCCACTTCGTTCGCCTGGCTTCTCAGAGAGAGCTCCCTTTTGGTAGAGGAAAACACAAACTTATTTGATATATTAAGGCACCGAGGGGCTTATTAATAACATAACGTGGCTTGTAATTACATTTTCTTGGGGTGGGAGCAAGCCACGCTGTGCAATGTGAGAAGGGGGTTTTTAGGCTTTTTTTAGCTAACTCTTTTTTAACTCGAGGTATTTTAAACACGAGGCGCTATTAATTCCTCAGCGGCAACAAAAGGCGAGGGCAGCAAAGCTGGGTGGGAAGGGAGGGAGGGATAACGGGGGCCACTTCCAGCGTGATGCCTGGAGGGAGCGGGAGCATCCCTGCGAGCATCCTCTGCAAGGACGCTGCCCGGGTGCGAAATAACCAGTCCGATTGTGTGACCGCTGGTCCAGGCGAGGCTGCAGGGATCCCTTCAGCTGCCCTTTTGACGGCGATCCATTAAATTGCTGTCACGCCGCACGTCTCTCACGTAGGGGCTGGGAAAGTCGAGCCGTCGAAGGCGCTGGCTGGGCAGAGCCGGGCGAGGGGAGGGGGATGCTCGGGCAGGGAAGGGGCTGTCGTTGCCTCTCTCCGGCCTGTCGCTGCTTTTTCCCGTCCCTCCGGCTCGGTGGGTGCGGAGCACGGGCCGGGGATGTGCGCGTTCCGCCGCGGCTCGCAGCGCTGGCGGTCACAGCGTCAGTGGAGGTGCTGGAATTGCAGCGGGAAGGAGCTGGGAAAAGGGGAATAGGACTAACAGAACGTGCTGTCTGGGCTCGTGGGAGGGTTTGGGGAATACTTAGGAGGAGACAGTGAAAATGCTTGAAGTGGGGAGGTGGCTGTTTTATCCGACTTTTTGTAGAAGCAAATTTCCTTCCCTTTTGGGCTGGGTGTTTTTTTGGTCGTTCTTTCTTTTTTCTTCTTCTCTTTCTTTTACCCACTGGTGAAACTGACTTTCTGGCAAATAGCAAAAGTGATAAGCTCCTCTTAAATACCCTCTGACTGAGCCTGAAAGTCATCCCTGCCCTTGACTTACCTGGCTAGATGTCGATAAGGAGTAATGAATATGTATTGAAATCCCTGATAGCTTCCCAGCAGTGGTGAAAAGAAAGGATGAATGAGGGCTTTGTGGAAGACTGGGAGCAAAACACTGGGTTCTGTTTCATCCCTGATGCAAAGTTTCCCGGAGACTTTTGGTCTGGGCTCAGATTCCTGATGAAAAGTTGCTCACTGATGCCATGGGTGTTTTGGGAGGTGCTTCTCGGGTGCTGTTCCATTGTGCAAGGGCAGCAAAAATCCTGAATTAGGGGTGTTTAACTCTTGCAGCAGCCTTTGGAGGTGACACGTGTGTGCCCACACAGTGCCAGCCATGGAGCTGTCACAGCTGTCTGGAGCCACAGGGACATGAACAGTACCCAGCATTGTCCCTTCACTCTTGGAGTGCTATTTAATGGCCCCAAATCCCCTTGGCTCTGCTCTTTGAGATCCTTTGTCCACTGGCAGGTAGGGAAAGGAAGAGTTTCCTTATTCAGGTGTTATTCCTTCCTCTTCCCTTTATCTAGTAAGTGTGTGGGTTTTGTGTGAAACAAACTTGCACCCATAGCTTGGATAAGGATGTGAGATTGTTGGGCAGGGGGAAACATTTTTCTTGGTATGTTGCACAGCTCCCTTGTGCCCCAGCACAGAAAATTGGCACTTGCTGCCAAAATCTTTGGGAGCTGCCCCGGGGTTTTGAAATTCAGCACTGGGCAGGGGGCAGGTGGCAAAAAGGGAGTGAGTGAGGGCAGCTCCAACCTCGGGAATGAAACAAAAAAAAAGAAAAGCTGCTACATTTTAGGTAGTTTTTAATCTCTTGCCTGCTGAGTTTGCTTTGGTGAGAAACTTAGGAAGACGATGGGTGGCTCTTCTCTGCCATCTGAGTACCAGTGCCATAAATCTTCATTGTGGCCTTAATTTGGTTTCTTCAGCTGCTGGATTTATTTGTTTTCTCAGAGGGGAAAGGTGCTTTACATGTTCTGTGGGTACCTCTCAGTTTGTGCTTTCCAGATCCAGGCTGACAAAAACCTACCCGGTACCAGTGCCATAAATCTTCCTTGTGGCCTTAATTTGGTTTCTCCAGCTGCTGGATTTGTTTTCTCAGAGGGGAAAGGTGCTTTACATGTTCTCCTGCTTTTAAATGCTTCTAGTTCTGTGGTTCTCTTGCCTTGTTTGTCTTCAGAAAATCCGGTTAGCTGGTTGTGTGGCAGCTAGAAATTTAGTCAAAGATTTTGGGAGATGCTTTATGTGAGTGAAAATCTGGATCAGACCTGGTATTTCAACACAGACACTGCTGCAGGGATGGGTCCAAAGTTTTTGGCTATCATTGAGCTTTTCATGGAATTGCCAAGCCATTGGAATGTGAAGTTGTGCTTGCCTTGATGTTAATTTTTTTTTTTTAATTATTTTTTATTTTGGTTGCAAATGAGGAAACTGAGGCACAGAGAGAGCCTGGGCCAGCTGCTGGCTCCTTGCCTACTTTGCACCCATCAGGATGTTCGTGCTGTGGCTTTCATGTTTCCTCCAGCTGCTGAAGGACTTGGAAGGAGTCCAGATAAAAACAAGTGCCTTGTTGGGTCAATGCAGGACGAGCTGGAGAATTAACAGCTCCTGTTCTTTTTCCTTGCAGCCTGTGGGCCTCAGCTTGCCAATTCCCCCACTGTGATAGTCATGGTTGGCCTCCCAGCCCGTGGCAAGACCTACATCTCCAAGAAGCTGACTCGCTACCTCAACTGGATCGGTGTCCCCACAAAAGGTAAGGCTTGCACTGGCTGCCAGGGGAAAGCAGGAGGTCTGATCCTCAGGAATTCCTCTAGATCAGTGCTTTGGGAGATGGGGAGGTAGTGGGGAATGTTTCCAAGATACTACAGGCCAAATATAAATGTCTGTGTTTTCACATCCTGCTGCAGCCCAGGTTCTCCTTCACTTTGAAGACCAAGGGATGCCATGAGGTTGTAATTGTGTGGCCCCAGCTTGCTTTAACTGCAGAAGGTACATAACTGAGTCATGTACCTCATTTTGATGGCTTGTTTTTCCCTTTTCCCCCCTAGTTTTCAATGTTGGGGAGTATCGCCGTGAGGCCGTGAAGCATTACAGCTCCTACGACTTCTTCCGTCCTGACAACGAGGAAGCCATGAAAGTCAGGAGGTGAGTGTGGGCACCCTGACCCCACGTGGTGGTGAAGCCTTTGGCTGGGAGCAGAGTTACCCATTTTGGGGGTGATGAACAGAGAAGTTGGGCTCTGAATTTCCCCCGGACTTGAAATTCAGAGTTGGGCTCTGAATTTCCCCTGCCTGCTCAAGGAGGATTCTGAGAGCTCAAAACTGAATCTGTACAGGATTGGTGACTTCAGGGTGACCCCTACACCCAGAGGACACCAGGGCCACATGTCTGTCCCCTCCTTTTGCAGGCAATGTGCCATGGCTGCCCTGAGGGATGTGAAGCTGTACCTGACGGAGGAGGCCGGGCAGATTGCGGTGAGCTCCCAGATGTGCTCTGGGGTTTGGCAGCTGTGCTGATCCCAGAGGTCCTCTGCAGCCCCTTCTCTGAGGAGGGGCTCTCTGGGAAACCAGGCCCTTGTGGTGCTAATTGAGATCTTTTGCTTTTAAAGGTTTTTGATGCCACCAATACCACGCGGGAGAGGAGAGGGATGATCCTAAACTTTGCCAAAGAGAACGGGTTCAAGGTTAGTGCCATGAGGCTGATGCCTTTATTGTGAAGCCCACTGTAGTGTAGAGTTGGTGTATCTTCTTTCATTCATGTGTTATCCTCATGATATGTTATCCTCCCTCCTGTGTGAGAGAGATTTCACCGCTGGCTTTGATTAAAAACATGAAACTCTTCCTTCATTCCCTGTACCGAGCCATGGGGAAGGAAAGGATGGGAGTGGGGCAGAGGGAGAGCTCTCTGGTCAAGCAGGGAGGAGGCTGGGTTGGGCAAGGAGCTGGCTGAATGTTACAAACCTCGTTGGTGGCTTTCAGCTGAGCTTTGCTTTGCTTCACAGGTGTTCTTCATTGAATCTGTCTGCAATGATCCCAACGTAGTTGCCACCAACGTTATGGTAAGTGTGGAACTGGTGGAAGTGTCTTGCTTTTGCTTTCCCTCCATTGAGAGGTAGGAATGGCATCACCTTCACAAGCCCTGGTCTTCAAGATGGGCTTCAACCACCCTGATATCTGCTGGAGGGACAGCACAGCCAGTCTAGGAGGTTCCTGGAATGTGTTGACTTCCTTCTCCAAGTGACAGCACATCTCCTTGTTTGCTCTGTGTTGCACCTTCTTGTCACCAACAAGGAGAGGGTGGTGAGGAATGTGAAGCTCCAGGGCAGCCTGTGCTGCAGTAGCTGTGAAGTGAGATGTCAGGAGAGCAGATTTTGGCCTGGAGCACTGTGGGATAAAAAACCCAGGAGAGAAGAGGGGCCCAAGAAAACTGGTTCGTGTTCAAGGATCGTCTTCTCCAAGTTCAGCTGTGATGCATTCCCAGCAAAGGAGCAGCCATCAGAAATGCCAGGATGAACAAGGAGCTCCTGGACAAACTCAAAGCACTGCAAGGAAGCCTACAGAGAGAGGATGGAGGCAAGGACAGGCAGCCTGGGAGGAACACAGAGATTGTATGAGCAGCCAGGAATTGGGTTGGGAAAAACAAAACCCTGACAGAACTGGGGGACTACAGGTGCAGTCTCACATCAGTGTTTGGGAAGATAATGGAGCAGATCATCCTGGAAACTCTGCTGAGGCACATGGAAGATAAAAAGGTGGTTGGTGACAGCCAACAGGGCTTCACTGGAGGCAAATTGTGCTGCCAGCCAGGGGCTGAAGAGTGTCTTTTGCTCCTGCTGGGAGCTGTTATTCCAGTGACCAACTTTTTGGGAGGTTGCATACAGCCTTTTCTACAACAAAAATGCTCAGCTTGCTACTTTTTTTTTTCCCCTCAAGCTGGATTTTTTTTTTTTTTTTGAGGATTTTAATCCCTTTATTTGGAAACTAATGCTTGAAGAGTGAGAAAATCAGCTCCTAGCTGAGCATGGGATTTTGCTTCTCAGGGACCTACACATGAATGATGCTCTTAGTGCTGGGATCAGTGTGGAAAATGCACCCCAGGCCTGGGATGCTGCCACATGTATTGATCCACTGTGTTATCCTGTTGGTTTCAGGAGTGCTTGTGAAGTTACCAATGTGTAATGCTGCTGTTCAAACCCAAATCTTTAGGAAGAACAGCCTGTTAGATTAGTTCAGGCAGGACTTAGTCTGTGAGGGTTGTGGATATTCACACTGCCTGTTTCTGGCGTCTTTCAGTCCAACAGCTTGCAGCAAATAATGCACAGAAAGGGGGTGAACGTTGCCATCCTACTGTCCTGCTGCTGAGCTGGGATAAGCATCTTGTCTAAGTTCATGCACTTCCCTCTCTCAGCTTGAATTTGAACCTGATGGGGTTTTTTTAGCCATTAGGAAGCTCAGTTTTCCTGCTGTTGGGTGGTGAAGTGCTAGCCCAGCTTCTGGGAGAATGGGAGTGGACTGTCTGTACTAATCAGGCAATGGTTGATACCAAATTCTCCCAACCTGATGCTTGGTTTTGGGTCTAATTGGCTTCTTTTTTGCCCTGTGCTGAGTGATGACAATAAAGTACTCATCACTTCCTTTCAGCTAATCACTGGATCTTGGCAGGACTTTGAAATTCCAGATTAGCATTGTCTGGCTTGGAAAGCTTCCTAACCTCTCCTTGTGGCATGTTTTTTTTTTTTTCTCTCTTGCAGGAAGTCAAATTGTCTAGCCCAGATTACCGGGACTGTAATTCCACCGATGCCATGGAGGATTTCATGAAGAGGATCAATTGTTACCAGGCCAGCTACCAGCCCCTCGACCCTGATGACTATGACAGGTAAAAGACCTTGACTTCTGAGCTGCCTTGAGCACCTGCCCTCTCCCCAGAGAAGAGCAGTGAAGGGTGGAGCTGTATTTCACTTTGTCTTCAAATGCCTGACTGTGCTGGAATGATTTATGGCCAGGCCTCACCTTGAATTTAGGCCTTTCATAGGAAAAGCTGGTTTCCCCAGGCCCTATGCCAGGGAAATGGGCACTGATGCCTTACCAGGCTCTTCTGGGCTCAGATGAGCTGTTTTCAATCTTGTTCTGCAGGTCTAAATACAAAGGCTCTGGGAAAGCACTTGAGTTGGAGTGGTTGATGTGCTTTTTTTCATTGTCCCAGTTAAAGGAAGGGACTGCTTGGCTCGAACAACAGGATTGAGCAAGCCCTGTGGCTTCTGCCTTGGTGGCTGTGTGCCTTGGAAGAGCTTTGCTGTCCTGCCTGACTCTGCAGGCACCTCCCAGCCTCTCCACTGCTCACAAACACTTGTGTGTGCCCTGTGTGGATTGTCCCAGTCCTGCTGATCCCCATCCTGGGGAGGAGCATGTTCCCTGCTAGTCCTGTTTAATCCTCTTTACTGCTGCAAGGGGAGGGGTGGCGACCACACCGCTGCTATTCATCTCTCCATGAATCCCCAGTACCTGTTGGCTCCCCGCTGAAAATAGCCTGCAGGAAATCCTTTGAGCTGGGTGATTACTTGGACAGGGATAACTCACAGGGCTGCTTTGGAGAATGATGTCTCTCTCTGTCCCCAGGGAACTTTCTCTCATCAAAGTCATTGATGTCGGCCGGCGGTTCCTGGTCAACAGGGTTCAGGACCACATCCAGAGCAGGATTGTTTATTACCTGATGAACATCCACGTCCAGCCCCGCACCATTTACCTCTGCCGGCACGGGGAGAGCGAGTTCAACCTCAAGGGGAGGATTGGAGGCGACTCTGGCCTCTCCAACAGGGGCAAGAAGGTGAGGGAGAAGCAAAATGTCCCCCTGTGGCTGTAGTAGATGCTGTGCCTTGGGCTAAATGTGTGAGGAATGGTTACTCACTTTTCACAGTTTAGAAAGGTTAATAAACCTTATCAAAAATACAACAGAAGACTGAATAGAGGTTCTGGTGCCAGGAGCAAAGGATTTTCCCTGCCATCTGCTCTCTCCCCCACACAATAGAGATTTTCCCTTTTTAACACTTTAACCCCTCCCAAAGTTCTGTCCATCAACCCCTTCTTTGCTTCACAATGGAGATTTTCCCTTTTTAACCCTTTAACCCCTCCCAAAGTTCTGTCCATCAACCCCTTCTTTGCTGTCCAGTGGTGGAGATCTCTTCCTCAAATCCTGACTGGAGGTCAGATGTCACCATAGTGACAAGCCAGCCCTCCTAGATGTCCTTTGATAACCACGTAAGGGGGTAAAACAACTATAAATCTATAAAACTTTTCTTAACCTCTATACACGATATTTGTCTGTTAATTGTGAGAGTCAATCATTGCATTACTCATCTATCACAAATGCATGTTTGATGACAGCTGGGCTGCTAAGGGTCCATCTGTAGCTTCTGGGGATCAGTGAATGTGTGGCTGCCCTTCCCATCAGGACAGGAGGCTGATCTTTCTGCCTATGGAAGGTGACACTTACTGGGAAGTAGGGAAGAAGGCCAACTGGGAAGCTGTGGACCAGGAATCAACTTCTTTTTTCTATGTCCCACAGTTTGCAGTGGCACTGAACAAATTTGTGGAAGAGCAGAACCTGAAGGACCTCAAAATTTGGACCAGCCAGCTAAAGAGGACAATCCAAACAGCAGAAGCTCTCCAGCTGCCCTATGAGCAGTGGAAGGCACTCAATGAAATCGATGCTGTGAGTATCTGTGCAGCCACAACTGCTGGATGGGCCTGGGTCTTACTTGACAAGAGAAAGTGAGGTTTTGTCTGGTGGCTGTGCTGATGCTGTTTGACTTGAACATGTCCAGTAACCTCGTGCTTGTCCTGCCCTGGCAGGGTGTGTGTGAAGAAATGACCTATGAAGAAATCAGGGAGCAACATCCAGAGGAATTTGCTCTGCGTGACCAGGATAAATATTACTACCGTTATCCTTCTGGGGAGGTAGGTCTGCAGAGACACCCCCTGCAAAGTCTGCAGGACTTTTACTTTAAATGTGGTGTTTTTTCCCTCATTCTGTCCTCTACTCTTGAGCAGAGGAGCAGTGGGAGCTCCAAGAAACCAGAATTAAGAGAGAGCAGGGCTTGTGTTTACCTCTACCTTGAGCTCTTGTGAAATCTTGGCATATGAAGATCTCACTAAGAAATATGTCATTTAACAAACAGTCCCACTGACTTTATAGCAAATTAGCATGGGAAGGTCTCTGGAGGTTTCTAGTCCAACCTCCATCTTAATATCTGCTCACAGTTTTGTGCTGCCCTAATTTTCTTTCATTTCCAAAAAAAGCAAATTTCACCTTGTTCTCAGTATCATTCCCAAAGGGTTGATGGTAATATCTCTGTTCCTGGCAGTCTGCTTTCAGGGTGTGACACAATGAGGTGGGAATTGACATCAGTTCTGGATGATACTTTAGGCTGTGAATTGAGCTAATTATCCCCAAATTGAAAGTCATGCCCATAGACATTTCAGGAAAATCTTTGGAGACATCCTCATGACCCTGTATCTAATAGAAGAATATGTGGGGGTATCAGACCCAAACTCTGAGTGTCTGGGGCTCCTTCTGACTGCCTGTCATGGTTTTTATGAGGCCTTTCAAAACCCTGGGGTTTCTCAGTTTGCTCCAGACTTCTCAGAACTTTGAAATCCTGTACCAAATCAAATATCAATGTGATGGAGAGGCTCTGTCTTCAAAGCCCTTGTTGCTTACCTTAATTAATTCTCCAGGTCTGAGCTGTGATTCACTGAGATGTGAATGGCTCCTTCTCTGACAGAAGAATTAGGAGTTCCAGAGTAGCCTGGGGATGAGGATTTATTTATTAGCAGTTCGTTGGTTTACTGAGAGGCATGAAATCAGGAGGTGTACCAAGACAAGGACTGTTTTTTCGGGCAGCTCATTGCACTGATTCCATGCTTCATCTCCCTTCCCTTCTCTCCCAGTCCTACCAAGACCTGGTGCAGCGCCTGGAGCCAGTCATCATGGAGCTGGAGAGGCAAGAGAACGTCCTTGTCATCTGCCACCAGGCTGTCATGCGCTGTCTCCTGGCCTACTTCCTGGACAAGAGTGCAGGTGAGCTCCCTGGCTCTGGGAAGAGGATTGGCCCTGCTGGAGGAGGGATGATGGGTACAGCTCTGGGGTGTTCCCACCCTGGAGTGTGCACCTCTTTGGTGTGGGATGAAGGTGTCTGAGCCTGCCTGTGGAGAAGGAGGTGGGATAACCCTCCTGCTTTGCTGTCTCTGCAGATGAAATGCCCTACCTGAAATGTCCCCTGCACACAGTGTTGAAGCTGACCCCAGTAGCCTATGGTGAGTGAGACCTTCCTGAATATGCCAGGGGGGTTGACTTGTACCTCCTCCTGAATCCAGGCTGTCTGGGAGAAAAGCAGGGATCTGTGGTGGGACACTTGGGAACATCCTGTTCCTGCTGGGCTTGCTGATCTGTCTCTTTGTGCTCCTTTCTGCAGGCTGCCGCGTGGAATCCATCTCACTGAACATTGAAGCAGTCAACACCCACAGAGACCGGCCAGAGGTGAGTGTTGCTTTTCCTGGAGCTGTCCTTTGGTGTCCCCCTCCTGTCCCCTGTGGTCACCTGGCAGTGGGAACTGCCAAATCATGCCTGGGGTGGGCATGGGGAAATGGCACAGCTGGGTGCTTGAAAGTGCTGCTGGAAGACTGGGAGCATCAGATGTGTTCTTGCTCTGCAAAGTCATGGCCAGTTGAGGGTTTTCCAAGGGAAAAGGACTGTTGCATGTTCCTGCTTCCCAGTGTGTTTGCCCAGGGAAAACTCCTCCCTGGTCTCTGACTTTCACCTGCACGGTCATGTGCTCACCTGAGCAGGGAGTGGAGCTGTGGATGGAGAAGGTGACTTCTCCCAGGTCTCCCAGTTGGCTGGCAGAGCCTGGGCTCCATGCTTGCCCTCCATCTGCCTCTGAGGATCTTTTTCCTGGGATGCCTGTGGCTGTCTGTCATTCTGGAGGGTGGGAGGCAGCAGTGCTAGGCTGGGGATGCTCTGTCGAGGAGACCCAACCCTACAGGAACCTGTCTGCCAAGAGCTCCACTGGAGCTCAGAGGCCAGAACAGGAGGATGCCAACTCGGTGTCAGGACTGGGCAGCCACCCAGAGTGAGCCACAGGGACCCATGTCCCAGGGTGCTGGGACATTTCCAACTTGTGCTTAGTGGTGGTGGAGCCCAAAGTGATGCTGAACAGTTGGGGCTGTCCCATTTTGGCCCACATCTCCTTTCCTTTGCTTCCCCTGTCAGGTGGCAGCAGCTGAGCTGCCTGTCCCTCCCTGCAGCTGTGGGGGGAAGCCAGTCCTTCCCCTGCACGGGGTCACTGATGCCCTGCTCTGCCACCCTGTCTGGGGATGGCAGCAAGGCCTTGGCTAGGACAGGGTGAGACTTGGGTGCCCCTGCTCAGCTTTGCCTCCATCCCTCCTCGCTTCAGTTGGAGCTTGGCGTGGTGCTGACCCTCGCTGGCTGCTCTGCTCCCATGTCCCAAATCTTCCTGATCAGCCTGGGCTGGCTCATCTTCCCTCTTCTTGCTCCTCTCTCTGGGTGGAGGGACCAGCTTCGAGGAGGAGACTGATGGGCACTTCTGTCCTGCAGAGCCATGGCTTCATTGCTGTTGGGTGTGTTCAGCTACCTGCATTTACTTTTTTTTTTTTTGTCAGCTGAGACTCGGATGAGGAGAAAATCTGTCTCATGTCTGAGGGCAGAGCCATTTTTTTTTCCTCCCCTCCCCTTCTGTGCTCTTAAGCATTTTGCATCAGGGTTTTTTGGTGTTTTTTTTTTTGTGCCCAGAGACATTCAATGCATCCTTTGCTCATGGACAGTGACTGTGGGGAAAAGCAGAGGCCACTTTAAGACAAAAAAAGAAAACCAAAGCAACTTGCTTCTTTTTTTTTTTTTCCCTTTATAACTGTCGCCTTCTTCCTTTTTCTTTATTTGGCTTTATTTTTTTTATATTTACTTTTATTTTCTTTGTCTCACTTTAATTTAGGAAGCAAAGAAGGGACCTAACCCGCTCATGAGACGTAATAGCGTTACCCCTCTAGCAAGCCCAGAGCCCACCAAAAAACCTCGCATCAACAGCTTTGAGGAGCATGTGGCTGTTTCTTCTGCCCTGCCAGGCTGTGTTCCTCAGGAAGTGCCCACGCAGATGCCGGGACAAGTTAGTTGAACTCTTCTTTTTTTTTTTTTTTTTTTCTTTCCTTTTTTTTTTTCTTTTTTTTTGTCGTTGTTCTTGTTGTTTTATTGTTTGTTGTCCTCCTGTCACTCCTGAAGCTGAGGAGCTGCTTGCACTTGTCGTAACCTGTGCTGCTGTCTGAGATGCATCTTCCTCCCACGGCTGCTGTCCCTCCCTGCCTTGGGTCACTGTTGATCCTCTCTTGGGTTTTGAGAGCTTCATCAACTTCCACCAAGCTCTAGGCTGCATTAATTTAGTGCCTTCACCATCCAGCATCAACCTCCTGAGGGGGTCTCCTCCCTGGAGTGAGCAGGAACAAAGGGCTCATGCCTTCCCTCTGGGTGCTCTTGGCTCTGTTGTAGACCTGGGCATGGCAGTAAATCAAATGCTCTTGTGCTTCTCTGGAGGAGGAGCTGCTGCCAAGACTCCTCTTTGGCTGGAAGGGTCTCCTTCGTCCTGGAGCTGTAGGCAAAATGGACCAAAATTGAGCAGAAGGCTCTTGGTGTGGTGAACCTGGGTGAAACCCTATGGTAGCTGCCATGGTGCTCATGTGCCCTCTCCTCTGTCACCCACCCATGAAGGGATGTAGGAAGAGAGGCCTTGCTTGCTGCTCACTTTCCCAGGCACAAACCCCTCTCCTAAGCTCACTAAGGAGTCCTATATTAATCCATAGGAGCCTTTGCCATGCTGCCCTTCCCACCAGCTGCCTGTTGGATCTCACTGTCTTGCCCAGCCCCACTCCCTGTTGTCTGTGTTGGTGTGATGTCCCCCTCCTTGCCCAGATCCCAGGCAGATTAGGAATGGCTCCATGCTCCACCACTGCTCAGCTTGGTTGCTGCTTTGCATGAGCCTCGCAGGACAGCTGGATCTGTGTCAGCTCCCAGGGCTCTGCTTGGGCTGGCTGAGCCTCACACGAAACCTTTTGCCAGCTCTGGCTGCCCAGTGCCCCTTGCTGCTGTCCACTGTCCTCTGCCCGGTGGGGCACGGAGTTACTGACACCTCTCTCTGTTCTCTCTGTCTCTCTGCAGCCTTTACTAGGGAAGGCATGCCTGTAAGTACCTTCTTGCCTCTTATTCCCCCTTCCAATCCTTTTTTCCATGTCTCTTGCCATCCCGCTGGGTTGTTCTGTTGTTGCAAAATCCGGACGGGATGTGGATTTCTTTGAGTGAATATTTTGCTGGTTTGGGGGGCATTTGTTTTAGGAAAGGTAAAGGAGAGACTGTGGGTGCTGGTTTGTATCCTAGCTGGATGGAATGTCCCAATTTTGTTGTGACATTAAGCAAATTATGACTTTCACTCTGGTGATGATGCCTATGGGCAATGCCTTTGGGGTTTCCTGGAGTTGTCCCCTCTGTGATAGCATGTTGTGCTGTAGGTGAGAGACCTGGGTGCTCTGTCCTTCCTGAGGGCTCCGAGTTGTGTCTGTGAGTGATGGCACCAGAGAGGTACCTGAGAAGTTTCTGACCTTCTCAGGAATGTGTTTTCTGGAGCTGGATGATCCTGGGGCCAGCCATCTGCAGTTCTGCAAACTTGGATTTTGGGAACAGTCAGCCTAGGTGTTGTGGGCAGAGTGAATGGAAATTGTCCTTCTCTAGCTTTCTAAGAAAGCAAAGCATCTTGAGCATTTGATGCACTAATTATGAAGAATCAAGGCTCTGGCAGTTTTGGCTTAGGGCTGTTATATCCCCAGGTAACAGGAACAGGATAGCTCCTGGATAAATTTGAAGCCTTTGTACTTAATTAATACTACGTAGAGTTGAGAACAGCCATTATGTGCTCAGAGGCCTTCTCAAAGACTGGGAAGACTTTGGGGCAGAGCTGATACTGGGTAGTGCCCAGGGAGTGTTTTGCTCCCTGAGGGTCAATTGAAATCAACCTGTGAGCATCCCTGGCTTGGGTTGTTTTGTGGGCTGAGGATGGAGGGATCTGCTCTACCATGGCCAGGCCAGAGCTCAGCCCTGCTTGCCTGTAGCAGCTGTTGAATCTCATATTTCTTCCCCATTTAGAGTAAATGTTTTTGAGAAAAGGGAAGTTAGGACTGTTGCACTTGGCTTTGCTGGTGGATGGGTTAGGTGAGATTGCTGAGTGTAGAGGCTGAGTTGCTCAGCATGGCCTGCATGCCTGTGATCCTCCCCCTGCTGCTCACGGCCAGGAAAGCCCCTGATGAAACCTGATCCTCTTGGGCTGCTCTGAAAGCATTTTAGTTTTTGTCCATCCTTCCCTCCACCCTTTTCACACCTGTATTGGTACAAAAGGCACTGCATGCCTTGTTGCTGGCTGGGACACTGGAAACACACTCAGTGTTGAGTTTGGGAGATGGACATGTCAGATTTTGCTGGAACAGGCAGTGGTGGTTACCCATGCCAGGAGCAGGCTGGCAGCAGCAAGATTAAAATCTCCAGCTGCTGGGAGCCTGTCTCCTCCTCCTAAAGTGGGACTTAAAGGCTGCCTTTGTGGGACCCATGAGGACATGCCAAACCCAAGGCTTGGTGGCATTCACCCTGCTGTTAGCTCTGGGAGGCTGCTGTCTTGCACACTGGTTTGCTCCTTCACTGTCACCACCTGTAAGGGGCTGGGGAGGTGGAAGGTGCCTCTGTCACAACTGGCATCATGGACCAGGGTTGGTAGTGGAAGCTTCTCTCTCACTGTTGGGGTCTTGACCCCCATCCAGGGGACAGCTGGGTGGGCTGGGGACGTGGCTGAGTACCTCAGAGTCCTGCTGGCTGTGGGATGGAGCTGACTGGGGGTTGTGGGACTCCCTGGTGTGGTGATTTCTTTTCCTTTTGCTTGCTTTGTGATATACAGTGCACTTTTGAACAGTCACCTGATTTCCCCCCTCCCTTCTTCTTCCCTTCACTTTTCATGCTTAAAAAGAAGACCCGTTTGTCACTTTCTCAAAGTTTTCTCTTTGCTAATATTTCCAAGGTAAATGGCTGTGATGCATGTGGCTTTTCCTGACCCTCCTCCTGTCTCCTTAGACAACAGAGAGAACAGCTCAGCCTGCTCTGCCTTGTAGCCTGGCTGGGATTCCTGGTGCTTGTAAGAGGCAGCTTAGGTAGTAAAAGCATTAAAAAACCCAAAAAAACCAACCAACAAGCAAAAAAAAAAAATACTGCCAAAAACCAAACAAACAAAAAAATCCTTCCTAGCTGTTTCCTAGTCCTTTTTTCCCCTCCCTTGTTTCATGTAGTTCTGTGAGTTGGGCAATGTCCTTGTGGTCCCCTGGGCTTTTCCTGGAGCAGAACTCTCCTGGGGGCTGGTGCTGCTTGTGTGTAGCTGGTTGTCTCTGGTTTTGTGGTCCTCACCACGTGCTGGTGGGTACCTGTTGTCATCATTCTGTACCAGGGCTGTGTCTGGAGCATCTCTTGGGCCCATGAGACCTCATGGGGTGTCACCAGGGGAGTTGTGCTGCTGCTCTAGCACTGGTGGTGGGTGGTCCTTGGCATGGCCAGCAGGAGCTGCCTGTTCTTGACATTGCCAAGGGTGGGCAAACAATGACCTCGTCCTTGGCAGGCAGGGGGGACACTGCCCACCCTCAAGGGGAGCAAGAGAGGTATTTAATTGGGGCTGCTTGAATGTGGTCCCCTGTCACCTTGTCTTGACCAAAGAGCAGCTTCAGAAGTGCAGACAGGGTTGGGTGGGAGGGTGTGGAGATTCTCAGTTCAGTCCAAGAAAGAACAGAGATAATTTCTGCCAGGCTGAGCCTGGGAAACTTAGAAAAAATAATTAAAACAGTTATTATCTCTCCTTCTGTAACCGTTGTTTATGGATATCCTTCTCCAGAGTGTGTTATTCATAGCTCACCAATAGTGTGAGAGGTTTTTACTTTGAGACTGATCAAGTCTCACCTTAGCAAGTCACACTATAAAAGATCCTCTATCTTCATTAAATTGCCTTCTGAAGAATGGAGTCTTTCATTCTGTCCCTGACTCAACAGCACCAGGAGGGGTTCAGCTCAGTTTTTAGGGATATCTAAATTCTAACCCTGTAACTAAAGCCAGGCAATGCTTGAGGAGTGAGTCAGTCACTGCCTCTCCCCTCGGGTGAGCAGTGTCCTCTCCTCTCTGGTGGGTGCTTTGTGGTGACCCGTGCGTGGCTTTGTCCCCTTGTTCACGTGCTCCTAGAAGGTGCTGCTGGGCCGGAACCTGACCCCAACACCTCTCCTTCCCCTCTCCTTCCAGAACATGAACAACTCCCAGAAGCCGTCGTGACTCCGTGGGCACCGTTGTGAGGCCGCCGGCGCCGCCAGCTTCTCATCCCATCGCCATTCCCGAAGCTTGCTGCCAACCCGGGCGGGGCTGGCTCCGCTCCCGCTGCCCGCTCACCCGCCAAACCCCGTGCTGCTGAGCGGGGAGGGATGCAGGAGAGCCGAGGAGGAGCCCAGCTCCCTCCCGGGGTCACCACCAGCGCTCCAGGCTGCAGCGTTTGCTCTCCTCTCCAGCATCCTGTTAGGCCGTAGCGAGCTGTAAAGTGCTTCTGTAGTGCACAGGAGTTTAATTTTCTTCTCTTTCAGTGGTTTTTGATCTTCTGTATAGATGATTGGTACCCACCCGTGCCTGGGTGGGGTGTGTATATATGTGGATGGTGCGGGGTTAGTAGAGAAATAGGGGGAAGGGGGTGGGTAAAGGGGTTTTGCATTATTTTTTTAATTATTATTAATGTTGTTGATTACTTTTGAACAAGCCCCTAACATGCTGTGCTGCAGTCCCTCACCCACACTACAGCTGGTCGCACACGCCAGCCTGGCTCATGCAGATCTGTGAGCACCAGGAAAGCAGCTGTGTGAACTCCTTCACTGCAAGAACTGCTGGGTTTAATAAAAAAAAAACAACCCATTCTTTCACTTTTTTTTTTTTTTAATCAACATACCTTAAAGGGGTTTGCAGAGAATGTAGATCTGCTGCTGAAACTGGTTGAAAGATTCCTTCAGTGCATGAGGAACCATGCCAGCAGGGGCTTGGGTGATGCTTTCATCTTGGGGAGCACCCAGGGATGGTCTGAGTTCAGGCATGGGTTGAATTTTGCGAAGGCTGGGCACTGTTTGAGGTGCTGTGCTGGTACTTCATCTCCCCTTTCTTCTTTTTTAGATGGAAGTGGAGGTATTGGGAAGAGTTTGAATCCCCAGGCTTAGATGCATTTTGTAGACACACAGGTCTCATGGTGGTGGCCAGAGGTCTGGCTGGGTTGCAGGAGTCCCTGTCTGACTGCAAAGAGCCACAAGAAGGGACAGTTTTGTCTGTGTTTTTTTTTTTTAATTTTATATATACATGCACACACTTGTGTGTGTATATGTGTATACTTAGAAACTGCTTGGTTTTTGCACTTTATTTGTGGCAGAAGCATAACTACTTTATTCTTTTCCTAGTTGTGCCCCTTAACAGGGGAAGCCTGCATACAGGCAACTTTTTCTGTTTGTTTTTAATTGTATTTTGCATGCTGGAAAGCTGGAACTACAAAATAATAGTAGTTACAGTGTTTGAGGTGGTAGGGGGAATGGGGTGAGGACCTGACTGACTCCATCAGCCAACTCCTAGTGCTTTGATCCATAAGATCCCTTGTTGGCAGCCTGTCCTGGGCTGGGAGACAGCAGTTAAAAATGGCAATTAACCACTATTGCTTTGTGCAAAAGTCTGTGGATTTTGGAATTTTTTTCTTTTTTTTAGGGTTTTGGGTTGGGGTTTTTTTTTCCCCATCTATGTGTAGCATCTTCTCCATGCCCATCTCATGGTTTTTTTTGCTGGAGGCAGGAGGTGAAGGCAGCCACCCCTCCTGCAGCACTAGGCTGGGGAACTAGGGGCGGGCAACCCTTTGGATTCATCCTTCCCACGGCTTTCCCCAGTGCCCTGCGTAGGGAACACCATCCCCAGAGACGGAATCAGAGAGCTTTGGTGGAGAAATGATCTTTCTGTGAGCGTGGGCACGTTTTGGGGGTGGGTTTGGTCTGTTTTTTTTTCCCTTTGGGAAAAGGTGAACCACAGTGCCTCGCGCTCCGGCCTCGCGCTCGGAGCGGCACCGACGGCGGGAGGGCTCCGGGGCCACGCTCAGCCCGTGTGCCACGGGGGTGACAGTCCTGGCAGTGCCCTGCCGGGTGAGCTTGTGCATATGTGTATCATATTCCTGTACAGATAAAACAAAGAGCACTCCCCCCCCTGCCCTCTGCTTGATTTCTGTTTTAATACCCTCATTAAAAGCCGACTTCTCCCTTTGCGCCCTGGGCGGCAGCTGCGCTTTCGGTTTCTCTGCCTTTCAGATAAATGAATGTTTTGGGGAGGCAGCTCACTTGGCTCTTTTTGACTTCCTCCTTCGCGGGGAGTTTTTATCTCTCTCCTGCTGCTGCTGCTGCAAAAAGATAAGCCAGCGAATACAAACGTGACGTCTGGCTGCCCCCGAGATCAATCCTGTACACGTGTAATTGCGTGGATGTTTTGGTGTGTATTTGTGTGTGTAAATATATAAATATATATATAAAAAAAAAACAGAAAAAAAAACCCCACCAAAATGGCCCTAAACTTTCGTCCTTTAGTAATAATAGATGTCTCAGTAGGTCTATGTAAACCTGAAATTTGAAGGTGGTGTTTTTTTCCAGCACTGGGAAAACCACTCACTTGGGTTCCTCTTGTGCTGGAGGGGTTGGTGTGATGGTGTCAACCCTGTGCCATCACAACTGCCCTAAAAAACTTGCTGTCCATCATTTTGGTTAACAGAGCCAAGGCAAATTGGCAGAGAGGACATGTCAAACCAAACCAATGATTTCTTCCCCCACTTTTTTTTTTTTCTTCTCTGGTTTGTTTTCCTTTGTGATACTTGAATTTATTTTTTTTATTTTTTTATTTTTTAATAGCAAAGCGCTCTTTATTTATTTAATGTATACTGCAAAGCTTGGAGAGAAGGGTGTAGTTATTTGGGATTCCTTTTTTTTGAGTTGTGGTATGTTAACTGTTCTGTATATACGTCTGGAATAATTGCCTGATCTAAAGCTGTGCCAGCTTAAAAACAGGGTATGCCTTTCAGAAATTTGTATATTTTGCAGTTGCTGGACCAATAAAATATCTTGTTGGAATACAGATGTGATCTGGTTCTTCCTTGTGTCAGAAATCATGCTCTCAGGCCCTAAGGGTCACCATGTGCCACCCTGTGCTGCCTCACACGTATTCCTGTGCCACATAAATAAAAATTCTCATAAAAGAGAGACTGTGGATGCTTCGTGCCTGGGAGTGTTCAAAGCTAAGTTGAAGGGGACTTGGAGCACCCTGGTCTAGTGGAAGATGTTTTTCAAACCATTCTATTAATTCTACAAGTGTTAACACCTACTTAGGACAAGCAAATGCCCTCCAAGCTGCACATGCTCCATCACTCTTGGGTAGAAAAGTGATGCATTGGGACTTGTCCTATCTAAATCTAGGGTGCAGATTAGGCCGGACTAGGCATTTATTCAAACCTAGTCTAGTTCTTGAAATTAAATACCTGGGTGCTGGGTGAAGGGCTGGACAAGAGCTGTCCCCTGAGATAAGGTCTCTGTGCCCTGAAGGCAGGAAAACAGCAGCTGCCACCTGCAATTTAAGTTCCCCATAAACCTGTGTGTGGTTTTTTATTAATTAATTTAATATTAATTTATTGTTCCAGAGAAAAAGTAGGAGAAGGCAGAGCAAGGTGTAATTTGACATGGTATTTGGGAGCACACCTCGGGTGGATGCCTCTTCTGTGATTAGAGGTTCGTCCCACTATGGGAGTTGTATCTCTAAAAGCTTGTGGGGAGCTAAAGGGGCTAAAGGGTGCAGGGTGCTGTGCATCCCAGCTCAGCTCCGTGGTTTGGCTCCTGCTGGTGATGTGCAGCCCTTGCTCTGCTCTCCCCTGGGCTGGCAGAGCCTGTCGGGCCTTGCTTTGGACCAGAGCTTTTTGGGGCGCACAGGGATCATCTCCCTTCTCCCAGCTGCTCTGTGCTCCAGGCCCTCTCACCAAGGAGGGTGTTCTCTCATTTCAAATGTGATTGAGGCACCTGCAATAATATTTTCTAGGTGGACATGCTGAGGGGTGGGATTTTGGCCATGCTCATCCCTGTGCGCATCCCAAGGACAGGGAGCACCCCAGGAAATCCAGCAGCCACTAGATTTAAAATTTTTTTAGCAATTTTTTTTTTTTTTTTTTATCTCTAGCAACCTGGCTGTCTCCTTGAACCGTGCAGAGACAAAACACTTGTTTTAGGGCAATGAACGCAGCCTTGCACTGCCTCACAGGGAGCCCTGCAGGGGCTCTGATAACACCTCCAGCCGGGGTGGGCTGAGGTCACACGAAGCCACAACATCAGTGCAGCTCCCCTGTCCTCCCCAGGGGCTCTTTGGAACCCGTGATAAAACCTTGTCCTTGTGGGAAGAGCACGGGGGAAGGTTTTGCCTCCCTGAGAATGGCTTTGGGCAGCATTTCCAAGGCTGCTCTGTAAGAAAATCCTCCCCCCCCCCCCCCCCAAAACCCCCCCCCCCTCCAGAAATCTCTTTTCCATGTGCACGATGGGGCTTGTGTCACACCACCCCCAAGTCAGGGAGGGGAATCAGTGCCAATGCCATCCCAGGCAGCAGCATCCTTTCTTTTTCTTCCATGTGATGCATCCAGTAGCAGCATCCCAGAGAAGAGAAGCTCCTCGAGGCAGTGCAGCTTTAAAGGTTACACTCGACAGCAGGAACATTTCCCTGCTCCCAGTCAAGTCCCGTTTTTATTAAAAAAAAAAAAAAAAAAAAAAAAAATATTTCCCTGCTCCCAGTCAACTCCCGTTTTTATTAAAAGAAAAAAAAAAAAAAAAAAAAAAGGAATAAACCCCCAGCTCACTTCTGGCAAACAAGGCGAGAGAACTTGTGATGGCTAAAAAAAAAATAAAAAGGGCAGACCAGTCACGCTGGCTGACTCAGCTCTGATTGATGGCTCAGGAATGTGTCTGGGATTAACTAAACCACGGGCAAACCTTTGCAATGCAACACATTGGATGAAGCACAGCCAGCACCTGCCTCCGGCTGGGGAGAGGCTGCCCTCACGTCATGGGATTGCAGGGGGTTTTTCTTCTTTTTTATCCATCTGTGAGAAAAAAAGATAAAAATTAACGGCATTTTGGGGAATTGCTTTGCAAGGGGCTCTAGTAGGAATTATTTGGAATATTTCCAGGTCTAGATGCACTTGTGCAGTTTTGCTGCAACCAAGACATCCTGGGAAGGAATATATTTATGCTGAGATATGGCATAAATCATCTCCACTTTCTTCTTTTTTTGTGGAGGTATTGGGAAGGGTTTGAATCCCCAACTTAGATGCATTCTGTAGACTCACAGGTCTCATGGAGGTGGCCAGAGGTCTGGCTGGGTTCTAGCTCTGTGTAATTCAGAGTCTCGCTGCTCCATGCCTAAACTCTGCCAAATGTCAGAGTCCCTTCCCCATCCCCAGGGGAGCCCCTGTTGCATTCATAGTTAATGGAAAACTGTGTGGATGTGAATATTTTTCCCTCACATTTCCCTTGTCTGTGTGTTCAGCTGTGTCCTCTTTGAGGCTGAGTGGTGTGATGAGTAGAAAAGGTGTATCAAAATTGAATTTATTTGTCAGCAATACTGGTAGACACTACATCATGTGGATGGATGGAGGAGTAGTGGTAAGAGTCAACACCCAAAGCATTGACATAATCCCATAAACCTGATCTAGCTGAAGGTGTTCCTGCTCATTGCAGGGGGGTTGGACAAGATAACCTTTAAATGTCCCTTCCAAACCACACCATCCTATGATTCTATTCTAGGAAATTAATTTTCAGTGCCTACATCAAGGTTGGCTTCATCTCTCATGCTCCCCCTGGAAGTGCCCTGCTCTGTGGTCCACCCCCAGGAGCTGTGTCTGCTCTGGGGAGGACATGGGTGTACCCAGCAGCTCCAGCTCAGCTGATGGTGGGCTAAATGCCTTGAGAGGTCTTCTCAGGATGTTATCTCCCACAATCCTAAGGAAAATCTAATTTACACTGTGACAGCTGTTACTGAGTCTGGTGATCTTCAGGGCAAGCCAGATAAAACCCAGCTGATGCATCTCTCCACCCAGCTTCCTGCACAGGGAGAAGATATTTTTCTTGCTGATCTAAGATTCAGATCTAACATGGTCTGAAGGGACAACATTCAGGATCCCCCAGGCATTATGAATTGCTTCTCCCTCTAGTAGCAGATGCAGACTCTGATACTGCACCCACTCCTGGCCAGACACCAGCAAACATCATTTGATCTTTACTTTAAGAGGTATCTAAGTGCTCTTTGTTCTGATTTGATGTTGGTGGCTCAGAGAAGAAGTTAGAGAAGTGGGTGGCAGCAGAGGTTGTGACCAAAAAATGCAGCTGAATTAGAGCTACAAAGAGAAACAGTAATTAAGACCTAACGAATAATTACCACGGGGGAGGACAGCACAAGACTGAGCGCAGCCCCAAATCCAGACATTTCTAGCTGCAGCTCAAACCCCACAATTAAGCTGTGATTTTGGTCATTATGAGGAGGTATTTCCAGAGCTGGGTCTTGCCCTTTGCTGCCTTCATCCACCCAAATGACTGCCTGAGCATCAGCAGAAAGAAAACCCAGCATTTTGATAAATGTCATCCAAACCAGACTGGAGAGCCTGTGTTGGATGCCTCCACCAAAGCTGGGTGCCAACCTGTGGGCAGAGCTGGAGATGAGGAGAGGAGAAGGCTTTCTGGCTAGCAGGAGATGTGTTGGTTTAGAGGTTGGTGGCACCTAAAAATACCAATGTCCTCCCTTGTGAGTGTCACCATGCAAATGTCACCTTGCATTTCTCTGGTTCTTGGTCCATCTCTACCTTCTCATCACCCCAGGGCACTGATCCTTCAGTGGCAGAGGGGGACAGGAGGCTGTGGCTCTCACACAGGTACCTGGTCACCCCACACACTCTGTGCTGCAGGCACGCTGTCCTTGGGTGTCCCCTTGGGTGTCACCTGCATGTCAGGGTGATGGCACCAGTGCTCATGGCTGGTTTCCCTCCTGCCTCTCCCACTGGTGCTGCTGCAGGGACTGTGACCTACCCTGGCAGTCCAGGGCTGCTCTTCTCCCTTTCAGACAGCGTTAATGTCACCCTCTCCCCTCAGCGACACCACAGTGGTGCCCTGACTCACTCACTGCTCCTGCCAGCCTTGGCTCACCTGTGACAGCTTCAGATGTGCTCTCCTGCCACACATCCACCTCATTCTCTCTGCCTGCCTCATGCTTCAGCATTATTTTGCTATTTTGTCCCAGTCTTTCCTATCATCCATTTGGGCACTTTCTCAGTGATGTTTTCACACCATCATTGGTGTGGATGAGCCCACCTTTTTGAAGTCACTTGGCACTTGGGAGGTTATTATCTGGCTATAAATTACCCAGCAAGGACTGGCTGCTGTATAAGCAAGGCACAAGAAAATAATAAAAAATTGATATGAATCATAATTAATATGTAATAATGACGGGGATGCCTTTCCAGACTTGTTAATTGGTTTATGGTAAATATTTCTGAGCATGGCCAATGCACAAAGACTGATTTAAGCCTCTTTTTTGGCACAATTTTGCCCATGATGAGGTCTGTTGCAGAGGGGAAAGAAGTCCACCTGCATCCCTTAAATAAAATCACTTGCAGGAGTCAGCAAACCTTGGAGAGAGATGGGACTGGGAAGAAAGTGAATTAAGCCAGAAAAATTGTAATAAAGGGTTTGAAGAACTCATGGTTACAGCTGGCTGAAAACCAAGGATCTCGGTTCACCAGAGATCTTCTTTTTAACATGCAAATATAAAAATACCTTCCTGTCCAAATGGGATGGAAACTGATATTTTTCAAAATTTCTGAAGCTCTTCTTGACCTCATGAACTGGCATATCATTTTCCCTGTTTTGCTGAAGATATTTTTAAAGAAGTGTTGGCCTTTTTTGGAAAAAAAAAAAATTCCTTTGTTGGAAATCACTGCGCTGGAGAAATGCTGGGGGAAGAAGAACCATTGATGGGACAATGGGAGTGACCTTTCATCACTCATTAAAGATGAAATGAGGTTTTCACTGTCCTTGTCTTGCACAGGGCTGGACACCCACCTTGGCCACCTCCAGGCACCTCCTGGGAGACCCAGCAGAGAGGAGCAACCTCAGGAATGCAGATGTGACTCACTGCCATCCCTGGAAATGCTCTCAGCAGCCCTGTCAGCAGTGTCCCAGACAGAGAGAGAGGTTGGGAGGTCTAGGCTGGAGCACAAAGCCCACCTGTCTGCCCTTGGTGGTTTTATCATGGCTATTAATCACCTTCCTATCTGTTAAGCTGATCTGAGCCTGTCTGCACCTTCCTCCCAAAGCCTCTCCTAGCAAAGCTCTGCTGCCCTGTGCCTGCATGGCTGCTCCTGGAGGGTGATTAGGGCTGTGGAGCTGCTGTCAGCCAGCCCGGGATGGCTTTTTGTCTCGGCTGTGGAGCTGATTTTCCTGCAGAAAGGCTGACTCAGCAGAGCTGGGAGGGTTAAGCCAAACCAGGCTATCCCAGGGATGCCACAGGGTGAGCCCATGCACGTGTTGGGTTTGGCTGATGGGCTGCCATTGCCATGGTTTGGTTGTGTGTCTGAGACTGTAATTTGAGTTTTGCAGCTTCTTTAGCAGCATCTTCAATTTTTTTTTTTTCCCCCCACAAATGCAGCCTGGGATCTGCCCCTCAGGTTCTTCCCGATGGCAGTGCAATGCATTGCAAAGTATTTCTCTTTCTGGGCACCCTGGAGGGTTTTTGTGCTAGCCTGGGGGAGAGGATTTGGTTTCATGGCTTGTCTTTGGCACAGCCAGGAGTTTTGGAAAGCATGATGTTTGCCAAGAGCATGCAGGAGCCCACACAATCCCAATGTCCAGCCCATCCACTGGCTGTGGATGGAGTTCTCATATCTGTGCATCTCTTGAAGGTTTTGGATCAAAGCTGTAGAAGTGTAGAACATCTCAGGTTGGAAGGGACCCATATGGATCATTGCATCCAACTCCTTGCTCCTCACAGAATGACCTAAAACTAAACCATCAGTGCCAAAAGTGCCAAAAGAAACACATCAGTGCCAAAAGAAACACAAGCAACGACCAATAAACACCAACTGTCCAGAAAGTCAGTGTTGAAGTGCTAAATGAGCACAAGAAAACTGTCCCTGCTCCAAAAGGGGATGTGTTTGCCCCTGCGCAAAGCTAAAGGGAAATACTAAGCAGCTGCCAAATTCCTCTGTTGTTTTGCAGAGCTGATTTGAGATAAACGGCCAGGGATTCCATCTCTGGAAGAGGTCTGGGTCCAGTTTTGAAGGGTGGAGTCCAAGGCCAGGCTGTGTGGGAGATGCACTCTCACTCACAATCCCCTCATGCCTCAATAGGCAAATGCCAGAGATCAAGGTACCTCTGGATAAGGAAACATTTACTGGGAGGGCTTAGGAACAAATCCACCCAAGGAAATGGACCTAATGGCTGTATCAGAGTCAGGCCTGGTGTCCTTGGGTGACCTGGATGTGTTTCAGACAGATCCTATTAGCTGCAACCCTCTCTGGGTTATCATCCTCTCTGCTGACATGGGGTACAGCACTGAAGCCATCAAAAACTGATATATTCCAGGGTGGAAACCCAGTAGCATCCTCTTCTAGGTAATTAACCAAAGGGCCCAAGCAGCTATGTGCAAAGGGCAAATTAAATCATTGTGTATTGGTCATGCCCGCAGTAACTAAATCTGTCAGGGAGGTCATTCCTGATGCTGGCTGGGATTATTTATAGCCACTGTCTGCAGGAGCTCATCCGAGCAGGCAGGGATCACAGCAGGGCTGTGGCTGCTGGGAGAAGTCATCTGTGTTTAAGTGAGGCTGGGAATGCAGGCAGAGACATGCAGGATTCTTCTGGATGAGCTTTTTTTCTGAGATGAAAATGTTGGTTTGTCAAAAATTGAAGCTCTCTGCATCTACATGCCAGGCTGTGTTTATAGTGGCAAACCAACAGGGCCAGGGCAGGGGTCATCAGTGGGGTTTTGCTGTGTCCCTGGTGCGTGGCCTGGACTAACCAGGAGCAGAGCAGGGGATGCCAGGGCTCAGGGATGCAGCCACATTGTGCCCATCACCCAGTCTGGGTACATACATCAGCTGGGGGTGTCTGCTGTCCAAAGGTACTCTCCCAAAATAAATCAGAGGGCTCAAATCAGCTCCTTATTTGAGGCACACTGAGAAGGATCTTGACCACAGGTGCAGCCTGTGGACCACAGGGTTGTGTGGATTGTAACTGCAGGGTCTGTGAACACAGCTGAGGGCAGCATTCTGCTGTCAGAGGGACAACAACCATGATGGATGGACTGGGCAGGACTGGGAGCAGCTGTGGCCTCATGAGCATGATGCACTCCATGGCCATGCTGTGTACAGCCCCAGGAAAGTCCCAACACTCAGAGGGAAGCTCCATCCCCACCACTTGCACATGGAAGGGGACAGCTGTGGGAAATCACCTGGTTTTGCACAGTTTTTGGGCAGAGGCACAAAATATTTCCCCCTTTAGCTGCCAGCTCTGGTTGTTGAACCACTGGAAGTTGCCCCTTGTGCTGGTGTCTGTATGTGTGCAAATCACCCCCAGGCAGGTCTGGCCTTGATAGACAGAAAAGCTGTAATTTTTTTATTACTATTATCATTGTTGTCTTTGTTACTATCACTGTTGTTATGTCTAGGAGTGGCATGAGCTCCTCTGTACATCTTGGGAGCCAGGAGGTTAGAGAGGGATCCAGAGAGTGGATTCAGGCTAGATCTGTTGGAGCTCAAACCCTGTGTTTGGTTAATTTGTCCAGGAAGAGTCTGACAGGAGTGGTGAATGGCCTCATTTCTCACTCTCTGTGATCCCCAGGGGTACTTCTGTGATTCCAGGAGGGATAAATTTCTGTTGGAGCCCCTAGGAAGAGTCACACACCCACCCGGATCTCCAGCAGTTTGATTCATGAACCTGTATGGGAAGAGATCTAAACCAGGGCTCAGATGTGGAGCCCATTCTGCTTTCAAACATAGCCAGGGCATCTCCCAAAAGAGAGACAAGGTGGAAACACATCCTCCCTGCCCTCCAGAGCCAGCGTCCCCCTCCTCCCCCATGGTCCCAGTTATGGATTTTCTGCAATCCTGGGACATACTATTAGGCAATCCCAAGCAAGCAGCGCTCCCACAGGGCACATCAGCCTCGTGCTCTCACCTCACTTTGGTCACTGCCCTCTACTTCAGGACCTGCTGGGGTTGGGGGATTGCAGCAGCAGGGATATTGTCTGATGGGGCAGATGTTGGCAGAATGACAGGGTGTTTTGGGCTGGAAGGGACCTTCAAGATCATCTTGTTCCACCCCCTGTCATGGGCTGAGACACCTTCCATGCTCCAAGCCCCATCCAACCTGGCCTTGATCACTTCCAGGGATGGGGCAGTCCCACTTTCTCCAGGTAACTTATTCCAGTGCCTTTCTACTCTTTGAGTAAAGAATTTCTTCATAACATCTAATCCAAATCTCTCCCCTTTTAGTTTAAAACTCTTCCTCCTTGTCCTATCACTATCTGCTGATGGGCCAGACAAGTCATAAAACACAGGAAACCTCTAACTGATGTCCAGACGGGATATTTACTGCCTTTATCTTCGTGCCATTACATTTATTAGTGTTGATGCTTTGATTTAAAACCTGTGCCTTGCCTGGCAGGTGCTGCCACTGGCAAAATTTGCAGCTCCTTTTGCAGCTGACAGCCAGGTGTTAATTGTTGTATTCCTAACTCTCCGTCAGGTTGAAAAAGGTTAACAAAAAATAAAAATAAATTTTTTTATTAACAAAAAAAAAAAAAAAAAAAGAGATTTAAGGTTAACAGCTAAGCCATAAAATCGCTGGACTCCAGGTGCATTCTGTCCATCCATTTCCACAAAGCCTGCAGGAGGCAAGCAGGTTTGGCTCCTCCCTGGAGGCACACAGGGGCTGTGAGTGGTTCTTGCTCTGGTGGGTGCAGTCACACGTGGAGAGTGCAAGAAGTGACTGAGATTTGCATTTTTGCCTGGCGCTGGCTCAGCTGCTCCGGAGTCACGGCTGCGTTCACACAGGGGGAGAGAGGAAGCGAGGGGGAGGATGTCACCGCATGTCACAGCCAGCCTTTTCCAGTAATTGCCGTGTGCTTAGGCAAAGCTCATGTTTAATTTACCAGCAGGCAGATGGTGGAGAGCTCTCCCACTGCTTGGTCACAGGGCTTGGAGCCTCCTTTTCCTTCTCTGCTGTTGGGAGAGCAGAGACAACCAGCAGCACTGGTCTTGTGATCTGTCCCTACGTGTGGCCTCCTGGTGAGTGGGTTCCTATCGGTTTACTCACTGGAGTTGTGGCTGAAGGGCATCCTGGGCTGCATCACAAGAAGTGTGGGCAGCAGCGGAGGGAGGGCATTCTCCCTCTCTGCCCTACTCCAGTGAGACCTCACCTGCAAAGCTGCCTCCAGCTCTGGGACCCCAACAGCAGGAGGATGTGGAGCTGCTGGAGATAGTCCAGAGGAGGCCATGGAGATGTCCAAGGGCTGGAGCCCCTCTGCTCTGGAGACAGGACCCCAGGGAGAGCTGGGGAAGAGAAGGCTCCAGGAATTCCTTAAAACCTCCTGGTACTTGAAGGGAGCTTGTAAAAGGGAAGGCAATTTTTTACATAGGCAGAAGGTGATAGGACAAGGAAGAAGGGTTTTAAACTAAAAGAGGGGAGATTTAGATTAGTTAAAATGAAGAAATTTTTGGCTGAGATGGTGGTAAGGTGGCAGAGATTGCCCAAAGGAGCTGTTGCTGCCCCATCCCTGGAAGTGATGGCCCCACACTTAAATTGCACAAGATGGGGTCAGGTGCCTTGGGTTACCCGGAGTGGGGCTCCTGGCACAGCTCCTTCTGGCTTTGCTCAGCAGATGGATGTCAGAGGTCCCAAACTGACTCCCTGACTCCAAGGGCACGTGGTTTTATGCAAAGCCCAGAGGCTGCACTGGAAAGGCTGGGTGGGTGGGCAGAAGATGAGGAAGCAAACCATACCTATTGTTTAGCTGCATAAATCTAACAAATTCCTTGCCAGCTGGAGTTTTCTTTACAGAACAACATGGGAACAGAGTTCACTGGTTATGCAAAGCTTCTTGATTATGAAAATAAAGTCTCAGATAAGTCCAACTTACCTGTCATGAATCAACAACAACAAGAACAGAAAAGAAGGTTTTAGAGAGAAGCAAAACCAGCTGTCTGCTGGGACGAATGGCCTGGTTCCTAGTCCAGGACTGTGCATCAAGTCCTATCTCATCTCCCAGACAATGCACTCGGTCCTCATCTCCTCCTCCTCTTGCCCACGGGATGTTTTGATTCCAGCACTGAGCAAAGAGAAAGGCATATGTGACCTAAATCAGGTTTTACTTCTGCTCACATCCCTGCAGCTGGAGTAAACAGCAGAGTATGTGACTGAGAGCACATAGAGTGCCTTGCCAACGCCTCCTCTGCTCCAAGTCTTCTTCTCCATTTGCCAGAGGTGAGTTTGACTCACTCTGTACTTAGGGAGATGCTTCTCCTTTCCCCACACTGCTCATTAAACCTCCCTGATGAGTCGATCTCCAGCCCACCTCCGCAGCTCTTCTTGTCACACAGAGCAGCATTGTCAGACCCTGCCTGCCAAACCCCACCAGAGGGCTGGGAAAGGAGGGGAAAAGCCCCCCCGGAGACCGACAAAACAAACACAAAAGGGACTCACCTGATCAGCCTGAGTGCCAGCCCCACCCTGGGGTGTGGAATAAACACTGGCAGGTATTTATTTATTGCCAGTCAGCATCCAAATATTTGTTCCTGTGTCATGGGGGCACACACTCATTTGTGGATGATGGATTCCTTTGATCCCAGCAAACCTGGGCACACTTTCATCTGCTAAGGCAGGGGAGGAAAGGAGCTGGCAAGATTTGTTATAAATATGCTGGGATTTCTAGCAATTTGACATCTAGGTGCACAAGATTTCTTTTTGGATATCTGAACTTCTGCATCACACATTTGTCTATCCATTTCTAATCTTGCACTCAGATTAGAATACTCACATAGTCATGTGTGTATGCTAAAGCATTTAACAGACATAAATCTCTATCCACCCACGTTCACCTACGTATGAGTACACAGTGCTGGAAATGATAATCTGGGTGCCTTGGCATTAATAATGCATAAATCAGATGTTTGCAAGAGTGAATGTATGACAGATGATGCCATTCCAGTCTTGGCATACACACACATGTGCATCTTTTCTCCATCTGTCTAGTTATGAACATTTAGGTGTGCTTAACACCAGCATGGGCTTTTATGAGAATCTTTCTGGGATGAATTAAGTTAGCACACAGCACTGGTTATCCCAGCCAGCATAAACCTCAGCAGGAGCAATTAATTAAAAGTTACAGAATAGTCTGGGCTGGAAAGGAACTTAAATTCCATTTCATTCTAACCCCGTTTCCATGGGCAGGGATACCTTCCACTATCCCTGGTTGCTCCAAGCCCCATCCAACCTGGCCTTGGACACTTCCAGGGATGGGGCAGCCACAGCTTCTCTGGGCAACCTGTGACAGTGCTTCACCAACCTCACAGGGAAGAACTTTGTAATATCCAATCTAAACCTACTCTCTTTCAATTAAAGGCCATTCCCCCTTGACCTGTCACCACATGCCCTTCTTCCTGTTCTTGAAAAAAAAACCCCAAAATCATGCATCTGTTGTACTTTGCAGAATCAATATGGATCTAGCGCAGGCATCAATGTCCTGATCATCTCAAAGTCACTGCCACGAGAAGAATGAAATGACCTTATGTGACTAAATTTTAGGTAATTTCCTGTCTTGATCACATGACCACTGAAGGTCTGATTTAATGAGGGTCTGATCCATGCAAGGTCTGATTTAATGAGGCTGCAGGTAAAACGTGGAAGTGTTGCAGCTTCCCCTCACTGTGAGCACACACAACCAGGTGATAACTGTCCTGTGGTCTGTCCCAGCTTTATGGATGTCACGGGAAATGTCTTTAGTGCAAGCAAGGTGGAAATACTGACCATGGAGATTAGATAAGGGGTGTTTAGTGAGAAGCTTAATTTCCTGTCTAAAATGGTCACAATGACCTGTGATGAGTAACCATGGGCTGCTGGAGGTCAGGGAACTGGCCCCAGGGGAAGGTTTTTTCCTATGTCTAGAGGGTGTGAAAAAGAGGGAAGTTCTCATCTATCTTCAGCTGGGGTTTATTCTGATGTCATCCTCGGGGTGTTTCTCCACTGCCTTGGTGAGGCTCCTGAACTGGAATGGGTTTGAACTCGAAGAAGCATTACAGGTAATGTGGAGATTCTTGTCTGGCCCAAGTCTGGTTGCTCCTGTCCCTACAAGCAATTAAGGACATATTTTATCCTTATCTACTTTTATAGCCTTTATGGCACCAATTTGCCAGGAACACAGAGTACTTAACTGAGGTGCCCCAGCAGGGCCCATATTGCAATTTAACTCCAAGGGAAATGTGGGTGATGTCCAGCTCCCAGAGAAAGCAGCAGATGTGATGTCCAGTTTAGACTTAGGTGACAAAATGCCCATGTGCCTTTGACTCAGTTGATTGGACAGGGAGCCAGGATCGGGCAGATCTGGCCATCTCCTCTGCTCTCTCTGAAGTACAGAAACCACAACTCATTTTAGTCATGCCAGAAAGTGCTTCAATATGACACATGCTCCACCTGAAGTCATCCTTCCACTGCTCCTTGCTGTGGGTACCTGAAAATGCGCATTTCTCCCACCCACCAGTGGAATAGACACAAATTTGCATTTTTTCAGCCAAGAAACCTTTGTGATCCCAGGTCTGAGTCACCATGAGGTACAGCCTCCTCCAGCCACACCACCACATGCATATCACCCACAGAGCAGGCCAAAGGAGTACTTGCCATTGCTTTCCTTCTTTTTTTTTTTTTTTTTTTTTTTTTTTTTTTTTGAGACCTTTGGAAGAACAGGCAGGGAAGTCTGGGAGATCGCAGTAGTCTTTTTTTCAATCAGGTGTCAAGTTCCAGCTAAGATACAGCGTGTCCTATCAGATAAGAGGAAGTAGGATGGCTCCTGACCCTGGAGCTGTCCCATGGTGGCAGTGGCAGACAGTGCCTTGCAGCCACCTTGCAGCACTTCTATAATTGGAGACACACTTCTGAATCTATAAATGTAAATTGCCTCCGGAGAGATTACTGAGATCAGAGCAAGGAGCCATCAGCTGCTTTGTGGCCGTGTGGAACCCTCCAAATAGACTGGTAGTGGGAAAGGCACTACACAGGGCTGCTGTCCAAAAGCAGGGATCTTCTGTGGTCCCTGGCTTGTTGCCATTTTCATCCTCCCAGTTAGACCCTCTAACCATCATCCACAGCATGTGGCCTCGAAATGCCCTGGGTTTCAGTGGCAAGGTCTCCCTGTGTTCTGCTGTAGGAGGGGGACAGAGTGGGGGAAGGTTTTTTGGGAAGCCCTACAAGGTGGGAGTGGGTTGGTCAGGGCTCCTTGATGGGCTCCAAGACCTCCAGCGCCATCTGCTGCCATGCCACATCTTGGCTCTGTGTGATCCCTCCAGGAGTGGGTTTGGAGGATACTTCCAGGATCATCGGATTGAATAATTAGTAGCTAGATCCTATTTTTTATGGGCTGACTGCAAATTAAAAAAAGAAAAAAAAAAAAAAAAAAAAAAGGCCAGTGTCTGGAGATAAAAACCTGGTGCCATTTCCCTTCAAAATTCATAGCCAAGGAAAAAGAAAATACCTAAAGGCTGTTATCTGAGAATGAGCAAGCTCCAGGCAAAAGATAGTGACTGGGAGCTACAGTGCTGTTCTTTCTGGTCTGTGTCTGCCTAGAGGGTGTTCTCCACTGTCAGCATAAACTTGTGAAGATTGAGCAGATCCTTCAGTGAAGGTCGGAGGGAAACCAAGATAAGATTCCCAGAGCAGCTGTGGTTGCCCCCTGGATCCCTGGATCCTGAACTTGGATCAGTTTGACCAAATGGGAAGGTCTGTAGGATGACACCAAGTCAGAGTTTTGACAAAATGTACACATTCAACTTTATTTTCCTCTCCTGTGAGCCATGAACAGGGTAGGGAATCCTACAGGTGGCCTGGACATCATCTAACATCTTGGCTGAGAGATCTGGGAGCTGATCTCAGCATGCTCCCACACCAAAAACCAAAAGACTTTGCTTTCCCTAAGGTCTCATATGCTGTCAGATTCTCTGGGTCCTGGAAAAATTGAAGGAAACAGCTTTTGAGGAACCTGTAGCCCAAAAGGAGGGTAGATTTTGGAGAATGATCTGAAAATTGGAGATTATTAAAACCAGTTAGTGACACTAACAGCCATCTAGGAGTTAAATACCATGTCAGGACCTCTTGCTTGCTGTTCTGGTGAGAATCTGATCAATCAGGACATCAGTAGATACTAGAAACAGTTGGGAGGCTCCCATTAATGAAGGTTCAGAACATAGCCTGGCATAACTGCAACCTAAAAGCTTCTGCTGAGCTCCAGCTGGTGTTGATTCACCACCAGCCTTCTGCTGCAGATGGCTGGGTAAATTAGGAATGCTTTGCATAGCAACCTGTAGGCTTTTTCCAAGGAAAACAAACAAAAAAATCTCAGTGTAGTTTCTGCAGGAATGGAACTCCAGCTGAAACATTGGCTTTGTCCCTTTTCTGAAGACTGGTTCTGGGGACCAGGTCTAAAAGGACATGAGAAATGCAGACTCCTGTCAATCATACATAATTTCCTGGGGGAAAAAAACGTGTTTTTTACCAAATCCTGAGTAGCACCTCTTCTAGCTGACATGCTTGTGCTGCTCCTCCTGGCATGGTGAATGTCTGATACAGGTACACTTATGCAAACACACCCAAATTCCTCATGGGCATTGCCCAGGTCTCCAGCTGGGAAATTTGACATGCAAAAGGTGATCACATGCTGAGTGCTCCAAAGCTGAGGTGTTGCAAGCAGCCTTTCTGGGGTGGCTTGTAGGCATGTGATAAGATTAACTGGTGTTCTCACCCAGCTTTGGTGTCCCTTTGGGTGCACATCCCCCTTTGGCAGTCCAGCACCTTGGCATGAGGACAGGAGCTGGGTTTCAGGAGCTCACAGCGACCTCTCTGATCCCAGACATGCCTGTGACTGAAAAGGACAGGCCTGGGGTTGGGTGATTTGACTTTCCAGTGCTTCCATTTACGTATATGTGAATTACTGATAAGGAATTCTTGGAGATCTCTGCAGACTGCATCATGCCTTGCTTATGTAGGAGTTAATTATTCTAATTATTATATTCCTTTTGCTACCAGTGATTCAGCACAAAGGAATCTACCTGAGGTGATGGGACAAGGAGCTTTTGACAGTGCCCCATCAGCAGGATTTGGAGAGGAGACATCTGAGCTCTGTTTCTGAATCTGTGGCTGAGACTCCTCCAAGACCTTGGCCAGGATGTTCAAACACATCTGTGGCTCGTGTTACCTGCGTGTTAAACAGGAGGAACAATGAGAACTCTGCAGGAGGGATGAATTCCTCACTGTCTGCAGCTTGTCTGGAGAAGCCTTGAGTGCCAGGGAATGCAAAGGTCCTTATAATTTTCAGTTTGGGATCTCAGCCACCACTCCATGCTCTGGAGTGGCCTGTGGCAAGTTTGGGTTTGGGTTATGACAACCAACAGGAACAAAGGGATCCACACCTCTGGTAGAAAATGCTCCAAAATCAGGGGGGGAAAGTAAAAGCTTGGATTACTCTGCCCTATTCAAGACCAGGCTTGATGGGGCTTTTCACCTGGTCTAGTGGAAGGTGTCTCTGCCTGTGGCAGGGGGTTGGTCTAGGTGACCATCCTAACATCCCTTCCAACCCAAACCATTCTGTGATTCTGTTCCAAACACACAATAACAGAGATTTTTAAAGCTTTGTAGATTAATAGGCTCTAACTTGATGAAGAAGTGGCTCTTCATGAGCAGCCACAGCAATCAAATTCTGCTGATGTGGGCTCTGGTCTGAGCTAAGGCTGCCTGTCCTGTTGGCTCTACCCGTGGGTGGTGTCCACAGGGAATTTCTCCACTGAGAAGTTGCTTCTCTTTTACTCCAACACAGGTTAAATTAGGACTTCGGACCACCTTCTCAGAAATGTGGCTGTTTCCAGATTTACAGAGATAAACATTTCTATGTAAAGAATTGAAACCAGTGAAATTTTTCCCTATGGAAGAAAAGGGAGATGTTTACTCTTATCCACCACAGGATCATCTCTTATACCTGCCCTTCATCCTTTGCTGTCAGTACTGCTCTAGCATTTTTTTTTTCTTTACTTCCTTTCAATTTTATTTTTTCAGGTTCTTGTCTACGCTGAGTTGTCTGTGGAAGACATACAAAGAATATTTTGTAAGAGTGACAAAAGCTCCTGAGGGACACAGTCTGCCATGTTTTTCACCCATCCTCAAGGCTGACTTGGGGCAGAATTGCCTTTTCAGTGCCCCTTTACACATGGATTGAATGAAATTGTGGTGATTTGCAGTGCTGAGGGGAATCCCACCAAAACAGGGAATAAAGATGAAAGATAAATAGGGAATAAAGATGACTCATGCATGTGGTACAAAGTTCTCCAACACAAAGAGTTTCCTTTATTCTTACCACTGTTCTTGTTTAGAGCCTGCTAACCTGGTGATGATTGAAACAACAGTGAACAAAAACAGTTCAGGGAGATGAGGGATGTTGAACTTGGCTGGAGCCTCTCAGGAGTTCTAAAGCACCTGAACATTCTTGGAAGAAAAACAGATTATAAGGGCAACTATTATAAATTATTATCATTATTATCAGTTTAAATTCCACTTTCCAGGCATATGAAGTAGCAAGATCCCAAGGTCAGGGCAAAAGAGAGCTGCACACCACATGCAGCCGTGGAACTTGATCCTTGCTGCAGGGTGAGCTGCTATTTGGACTTTGTACCACCTCAAACAACAATTCCAGTCACAAGTGTCTTACAAGGCTTGAAAATGGAGTTTTAAAGCAAGCAGATAATTTGTCAGCCCAGTACAAAACCCCTGAGATTTAGTTCTGATATGTCCTCAAAGACACAAGGCAGAATAACACTGTTCTTAGCAAATTCATCTCTTGGTGTGGGAACTGACATGGACTTATCTCCTGGAATACTGGAAAATTTTATTCTCACCTTTCAGGCATTATAGGCAAAGTAATGTATTTTGATTCCAGTTTCCTTTGTTTGTTGCTTTTGCTTTCTTTTCCTTCCACACTGGAAATTAGAAGAAATAAAACCAGAAGTAAAACTGCTTTTCACAAATGAGGAGCTATGTGTACCCATTCCTGAGCCATGATCATGGAGCAAGGAAGGGCTCCATGTGTGCTGCATTTTGGACCTCATTGCCTGGACTTGAGGAGTGCTGGAGACCTTGGCTGAAAAGTGCTCCAATCCCACATTGCAACTGACTCTGGCTGCAAAATTAGAAAAATATTAAAAAAAAAAAAAAATGCCTTATTTTGACTCATTGACCAGAAAAGCTTTATCTTCAGTAGGAATGCTGAGGTCAAACAGAATGGCTTTTGCCACTGGCTCTTCCTTTTGAGCACTGAACAAGGCCCTACAAAAAAAAAAAAAAAAAAAACCCCAAAAAACAAACAAACAAACAAACAAACAAACAAACAAACAAACAAACAAACAAACAAACAAACAAACAAACAAACAAACAAACAAACAAACAAACAAACAAACAAACAAAAAAAAAACCACCAAAAAAAACCCCAAAAAAAAAAAAAAAACCAACAAAACAAACCAAAAAAACCCCAACCCCCCAAAAACAAACAAACAAACAAACAAACAAAACCCCCAAAAAACAACAAAGTCAGGTTATTTGGTCTCAGGCACCACGGTGCTGAGTGCACTGACAGCCTGCAGTGAGAAGAGAAAGTCTGCAAAGCCCAAAGCTTTTTTCCTCTGTGTTGTCCCCCCCCTGGAGCTCTGGAGCTGGCCCAGCTCCCCGGGCTCTATGGGATCTCCTGGGCCTAAAGTTCAGCATGGTGGGAAGAGCCAGCTCCTCCCCTGGAAATAACCAACACGTGGAAGGGTGATGCCTCTACCTGGACCTTGTGCCTGCCAAAAGAAGTCTTCCAAGAGGAATAAAACCCAGGTGTGACTGTGCTGCAACAGCAGGGTGATCTTTCCATGGGCCTACCATTCCCTTGGGCCCAGCAGAGCTCGGGATGGAGGTTTTTCCTTCCCAAAAGCTCCCATTATCTTGGTGAGAACAGCACTGGGCATAGAGCTGGTCCTTCCCTGGGGAAATCTTTCAATCCCCCTCCCTAAAACCTCCATAGGGACCCCTCCAGTTGAACATGTGGCTGGAAAAAGCCCATATCCCTTCTGAGGAGGAGCAAACCTGTCACGTAGAGAAATTCAGTGGAAGATCTCTTCAAGGATCAACTACAGTGGGGCCACTGGGATTTTCAGCCCCGCAGAACAAGGGGAAGGCTGGAGGAAGCAAGCGAGACATGGATCCAAAGTGGATCCCGCAGCCTGGTGGTCTTAAATTATTGCTACACAGCTGCTTTACTTTGTGCAGGGGCTGCAGGTTATTTTGCATAAGAAAATGAGACAACACAAATGAGAATTAGTCCCCCCAGGTTATGTTTTTGAGTTAGTGTCACCCAAAAAACAAGGCTGGATTCTGCTTGGCTGACCCTGAAGGCTGGAGAGGGACTTTTTTGCAAAGGCATGCAGTGATGGGAGAAGGAGGGATGGCTTTAAACTGATATAATAGGTTTGAATTGGGTATTAGGAATAAATTCTTCACTTTGAGGGCACAGGTTGCCCAGGGAAGCTGTGGCTGCCCTATCCCTGGAAGTGTACAAGGCCAGGTTGGACAGGGCTTGGAGCACCCTGGTTCAGTGGAAGGTGTCCCTGCCCATGCCAGGGGGTTGGAATGAGATGATCTTTAAGGTTCCTTTCCAACAAAACCATTCTGTGGTTCTATAATGACATTTCTCTCCCATAAATTCCTTTGGGACCAGGTCGCCACTAAAGCAGCTGACGAGGACAAGATGGTGCAAGACAAGTGACAAGACTCATTTTCTCATGTTCTTGCGAGCTATTTCTGCCCAAAAGGAGAGGGACACAATAACATCACCTGCTGCAGTCCCAGCCCTTGTGAGGCCCGGGAGGAGGTGTTGATAATTAGGCTCGTGACTCATGCCTTGGGTGCGAATTTCTGCTCTAACGCTCTGCTAATTAGCGCACACTTCCTGATCAGTGGCGGGGTAATTAGGAGATTAGGGTTAATGGGTCAGAGTCATTGAAGGCTCCCTCCTCTATGCCAGATTACTGCTGCTGTCATTAGCTTTGCCTTTCCAGGCTGCTGGGTACAGACAGAAGAAAGCACCCACAGGGTCAGTGATGAGGCTCCAGGGACCAAGACACTGTCAAGGGAGTTTTGCTTCCATGATTGTGCCAAAAAACAAACTTTAAACATACTGAGGTCTTCCAAGTGGTGCTTTTCATGTATCCATGGAATAACTTGCTTCTCTGCTAGAAGGCAGGCAAAAATGGTTCCTCTGGGGGATCATTCCAGTGAAGTGGTGTGAGGGGACCTATTTTGCTTCAGCAGGCTCTGTTCAAGTAGCAGCTTGTCTGAGAAACACATATTCACCACACAGGCTGGCAGTGTTCTGTTCTTGCAACCAGATCTGAACCAAACCTTGACATTAACCTGACAGCTTCAGTCTTTTAAAGTAATTTTTCCTGCAGTTTTTAAGGTTTAAAGAAGAGTTAATTGATCCTGTAATGTCATAGAATCATAGTATCATTAAGGTTGGAAAAGACCTCCAAGATCATTAAGTCCAACCTTCAACCAAATGCCACCTTGCCCACTAAGCCATATTGAGAAATGCCACATCTACAAAGTTTTTTGAACAGGGATGGTGACTCCACCACTTCCCTGGAGAGTCTGTTCCAGATTCTTTTTCACACTTCCTCAAGATTTTTTCCAACACCATTTAAATTCCAAAATTATTGAGTTGCCTAGTTTCCTTTAAAGCCTCAGATTTTTGTTGTTGTTGCTGTTGTTGATATTTCCAGGAGTCACAGCCATGTTGTAGCCTCTCTTCTGGGATGTATGCGAACACTGAAACAACCAACATACCTGGAAGCAAAATCTAAGGCCTGCCCATGAGAATGTACAACTCTGGTGTGACAGTTTTGGGGACATGAAGAGTTTCTTATCCAGCAAATCAAACATCTTGATTCACCCTTTGCTGCTCATGCAGCAGGACTATCCTTCACAGAGTTATTCCAGTAACACAGCTCAGGCAAAATCCTATTTATTTTATAGTAGACATCCCCAAATAACCCAAATCTGACTATAGAAAAGGAACAGTGTTAGCATCTGAGCCTGTTCTGGGCTGTGTGCTGCTCTCCTGTTTCTCTGGGACCTTCACCCCTCTCCTGGTGCTGCTCTTGGAGCTGCAGCACCTTCACCTCAGTCTTTTTAAAGCACAGGGGATGCAAAAGCAGAGCTCTGTGTATCCACAGATGTTCTCCACTGCCAGGGACATATTTTCCATCACCAAATATGCCACGGACAGAGTCCTGCTGCTTTCAGGGTTTTGAAAGTTATTTGCACAAATTCACTGGGACAGCGTTCAGGAAAAATGTGACCATGTGTTTATCTTGTCATATTTTCCCTTAGATCAGTGCTGTAAACCAAAATTCTGGGCTAGATGGCCCTTGACTAGTCATTTTTATGTTGTTTTCTACAAATAAGTACAGGACTTGTGTTTGCACTCTGATTCCAGCCCACAGTGCACAGGGTGAGCGCAAGAGTGGGATGAGAGAGGATCAGGCCAGTGCCATCCCTCAAATTAAAGGAAACAAACATGTAAGAGCAGGATGAGCATGAGAGCAGCTGTACAGGATCACTCTGATGGTCCACATGAAGCTCTGCCAGCAGTGACTGAGCAGAATATGGGAGCCTTCTGCTAGGACAGCCTTGCAGTGACCTGTGGCTGTGAGTCACAGAGCACTCATGGTAGAGGCTGAGCTTGGAGGGAAAGTCTTGGTCTGAGCAGCTTGGAAAGTGAGGTTCATCAGCTCTGGACATAGCTGCTGGCTGTTCTGGGTCCTGTTTCTTCCACACTGGGTCTCAGCTGTTCTGTGTGAAGGGCTGACCTTAAACATCAGCAAGGAAAATGTGCAGAAATTCATGGGGACCTGTGGGAGTGTGAGCAACAGGGGTTGAGGTAGTTGTGTCCACAAGAGACACTGCAGAGGATGAATTGGGAGAGCTGAGAGGGCTCAGGGCAGGACAGGCTCACCTCTGAAAGCACTGAAGAGGTGTTTGGTCACCTCCAAGCTCAGGCCCAGAAATGTGGGAAGCATCTGGGGGAGGTGCTTCCAACTGCATCCATACAGAGGGGCAGAGGTGATGCTGACCCATTTTTGCCATACCTGGCCAATAAACCACCAGCCCTGGAGGAAAAGCCAGCCCAAAATCCCTGTCCTGAAAGTTTGATATATGCCAAAATCTCCTCATGAAATACTATGCAAGATTTCCCTACCTGGACATGTCTGCTCTGATCCCTCAACCTCAAATTCTCCAAATAGTTTAGACATTGAAAAAGCGCCTGTTTGCATTTGCTTAGAACATTATTTCTACCTTTTATGAGCAGAGTGGCAGTTTTCACAGAGAAATAATTCCAGACAGAGTTATTAAAAGATTAAAAAACACACCCAAAAAGGAAAAAAAGGAAAAAAAAAAAAGAACAAGAAATCCAGGCTGAAAAAACAAATATCTCTACCAGTACTCTAGGGCGTTTCTCATAACATCTTGCTTATGTTATGAAGTCTGATTTTTTTTTTTTTGTTAAAGGGGGTGAGGTAGCTTCAAATACTTTGCTGAAATTCCTATGACCTGCTGATAAACCAGATTAAAAGTCACTTGTTTCAGCCTGGAAGTCCTGCAGGAACCTCCCCAGCTCTGCAATCTCCTTGGTTCCTGTGCTGACAGGAGGTGCCTGGGTCGGATTTCCAACAGGTTCACGCCTTGTGCTGGTGACAGCTCAGAGCTCACCCCGTGCATGGACACGTGTTACCTGTGGCCTGGCAGGTCCCTGGGGCTCGTGACTCCTGGCAGAGCTGAGTCACAGCCCCAGGTGTGTCACCTTGTCCTGGAAAGGAAAGGTGATGTGGTTGCAAGCGGCTCTGTTTGAACTGCGGCTGAACAATTGAGATATCAGGGAAGTGGACCTGAAAACCCTGCAAAGAAGAAAAAAAAAACAAACCCAAAAATAATATTAAAAAAAATACAGAAAAGTTGTGGTTTCAAGTAAATCTTGGTGGAAACTCAGAATCTCTAAAATGATGAAGAATTTTAGGGGACTTGTGTCCCCTAAAATTTGCTGTGCTGAAATCCACTATAAACAGCAACAACATTACAGCTTTCCACGGAATTATTCGAGGCCAGGAGGACTAGGGCCCTGAGAAAGCTGATCTAGTGGGTGGCATCCATGGCAGGGGGTTGCAACTGGGTGATTTTTAGGGTCCCTTCCAACCTAAACCTTTCTATGATTCTCTGACATTCACATGCTGCCCCAGCACTGCTTCACCTTGCCCATGTAGGATGAGATATTTGCTCCTTTTTAAAGTAAAAAATGAATGTACAGCATCAAGCAGGGAAAGCAGATGTATTTATAGAGTTAATGATGTTTGCTTGAGCCGACAGATGCTGGGCATGTCTGAAATATCTTCACTGTTTTGTTTTGTTTTGATTTTTTTTTTTTTTAAGTCACTGAGTCTCCTGGAGATGAAGTCACTCTCAGAGGTGACTTCAGGACACGGAAATCACCTCGAAGCTCTGCTGGACTTTTGCCTTATGTCTGTACCAGGTGCTCTGCAGCACAGTTTGCTTTACACATACTTCTGTCTCTTGAGACACCCGGGACCAAAACAAAGCCCTGTGATCCCCTTTCTGTCCTTTGGTCATTAAAATCACAGTGATTCCTTACAGCAGGCGTGCTGCAGCTTAGGGCTAAATATGGTTCTAGAGGAAACTCAACATCCTCCCTTGAAAAAAAAGGCCAAACAGCCTCTGCCCCTGCCTCCCCTGTAATTACAGCTTGACATAATGAGTGGTGTTTATTAACTTCAGCTCTCAGAGCTGATGTCACCACCGAGCTGGGGTCCGGGAAGTCTCTGAGTCATGAGGAAAGTGCAGAGCCAGGAAATGTCAGCAGAAGGAAAAGGAGTAAATATTAAGGTGAAAGATGTTAGAAGCTGGTGGCAGCTTCCTGTAGGAAGCTGTGGGAAGCTGGACAGTGCTCAGAACAAACTGTGGTCTTGGGTGAAACGTCAATATTCAGCTTGGTTGGCAAATTAAGGCAGAATATTTCCCTGTGATGATTCCCTAAGGATGTAAAGGAAAAGGGAGGCGACATGCTCCTATGCGACCCAAGGCCCTGTATTGTAAACTGTCTTTTTCCTTCATCACTTCAGATAATTGAGAAAGCAATCAGAGCCTCTGTGGGGGGATGGGGAACCCATTTCCCTCTCAGTTCATTTTCCTGTCAGACCCAGCCTTGCAATATGTGGGTTAGGACTGAGCTTGGGTGTCCCAGTGACTTCAAAGGCTCAGGACCTGGGCTGAGAGGGTGGTCTTGGCAAGAATCAGAGCTTCAGATGGGCAGAAGCTTGCTGTGGATTCTGCATGAGTTCAGCAAATGATCACAGGTAAAGAAGATTTTGGAAACATGATTTTTTAAAAAATCTGGGGTGCAGGCATCTTTTAATAGTCACTGCCTGCTCAAATCCATGCAGTTTGAATTTTTCTTCCTCATTTTTACCCACTGTATTGGTGTCAGATGTTTTGTCCCTAGATAAGTAGAAGAAAGGGGACAATCTTGGGGTGAGAAGAGAAACCAAGGACCCATGAGACCCTGATGGGCTGCACTGAGTATAAATTCAGACTGGGCTGCCCCTGTTCCAGGTGGCTTGGTGGAGTGTCTGAAAGGCAGACTGTGGTTTCTGAAAAAAGTTGAAGAAAACCCACATAACCAAACCACGAACAAAACCCCAGGGCTATTTTTTTTAAAACTTTTCTCTTATTTTAAATTCCAGTTTTCCCTCATGAGGTCATAGTTACAGGGGTGCAGTGCTTTGTATAGACAAGCAGAAGACAAGGGAAGAAAGCAGATTTGTCCTCTCCTGCATCAGTGAAGAGAAAATGTCTGACAACTGCAGGCAAACCTGGTGTGTTTCTGCTTGATCTGGGGAAGAAATCTGAGTTTCACTTCACTGTGGGAACTTTGCCTGTGGTCTGAGTTTGCCGTCACTTGCAGCATCATGTATTTTTTGATACAAAGCTTTTGTTCTCCCGTGCTGAAGCACGGCAGAATTTAATCTGATTTCACTTCTGCAACTGCAGCCCTGGCTGGGTAAGTGGAGTGTGAGCAGAGGGAGAGCCCAGGACTTTGGTTCCAGCACTGGATGTGCCTGGCCATGGAGCAGAAAGGCCACATTCACACTTTTCTCTCCACCCCTTGTATGTCACAGCACACTGCAGCCTGTGATGAGGAGGAAGCTGCTGGTTTAAGTTTCCTTTCAGATGCTTCCTTTCACACCGTGACTCATTTTGTGCCCATCTTTGCCATGTTTTTAACAGCTTTTTTGTCTAAAATAAAAACTCTTTAGCCAAGAAGAACATCTCTTGCCTTTGAGGGATGTGTGTGTGCAGTATGGAGGAGATGGAGTGATGTGTGAACAAATTTAAGAAGGACGTCCCAATGAGATTGGCCTGCACCAGAAATCATGAACCTTTTCTCCAGTTTCTCAAAATTACTGAGAGGAGCTTTTTTATAATAACATGTTTATAATCTCCAGCCTCTCAGAAATCCCAAAGCTGATGCTGTGTCTAGGTTACATCTCTTTTAAGCCCAACTCTCTGGATGTAAATGGGTTGAGGCAGATGGGAATCGCAGGGGCCGTTACCAGACCACGCTTCCCTCTCTCTCCTGCTGCTCCATCACATGTGGCTCCATCCCTCACTGCAGCTGCACAGTCTAGACAACCTGCCCTTCCACAAGGTTCAGAGTCAGCGGATACAGCTGCACTTCATGTGCCTTTCTGCTCAGCCTCATGCATTTGCATTTTTTTATCGTCGATGCTTCTTGCCTTTTGTCCTCGTTCTGCTCCTTTGAACTCTCTCTGACCTCCTGCGAGGCTTATCTCTGCCTCATGCCAACTTGTGATATGCTCTGGGAAGCTGGAACAGCTGACTCTGGATAAGGCAGTGAAGGCTGGCATAATCTCTTGTTAGTACGTCTGGAAATAAAAACTTTGAATAAAATCAGGAGAATTCAGGTATTTGCAATTTCCCCTTTTTTGGCTAATTCTGAAGAAATCTTTGTTCTGTTTTAAAGCACAGTGGAAATGACTGGAGGTGGTGGTTCTCTTCAATTCATCATATTTGATAGAATGAAAGTGATTTTAAAATCACTCCCAAAGGGCTTTATTCCCCGAAAAGGCTGGGATCAAACCCTTTTGCAGAGTAATTCATTCGAGACTCAGATTAATGCTATTTACAAGATGATTAATGATTAAACTAAAAGTTTAGCATTAAGCTCTCTGGTGCATTTATGACTTCACGTTGCTCCAATATTTTGGCCACCCTTCAATCTCAGTTTTGTTTCTCTTTGCTGTAGCCCAGTTGAAAAAAAAAGAGCCATGGGAGACAGCAACAGCATTTGTGGTTGTTCTCTCTCTAGTAAAGAGCCTGAAAATGTGATACACCCTGTACTGATATGTGGTGGGAAGGTGAAACCAGGACCTGACTGGTCACAACTGCTCATCTGCCCTTCTGAAAGGATCAGCCACACACAAGGGGTTCCTCAGTGCTTTTATTTAGCCTGCAGAACACTCATATTTCTTACCACATGATTTTTGAAGTAAAATCAGCACCCATAAAATTGTGCTTTCTGCAAAAACAGAGGAAAAATGAAACCCACTGAATGCTGAGCTCTCCTTCAGCCCCACCAGGTCTTCAGGTCCTTAAGTGGTGACGCAGCATGCACCAATCCAAATTTAGTTTCTGTTGAACTTTTTCCCCCTTGTTTGTTTCCATTATGGGATGTGTCATCCCAAAACTGACACGCCAGTGTCTGTTTTAAGGAGGTGTTTGAGTGAAGACCTGCTGGGCAGAGAACACAGTGTCCTGAAGGAGGAATTGGGATTTGGATGGAGGCACAGAGTTGCTTTATTCCTGCAGAAAAAGCTGTGTGGTTGGGGAAGGATAAGAAATGAGAGCAGATGTGTAACCCTGTCCTGACTGGAAGGGGTATGAGAACATTATGCAGAAGGTGAATGGAAGCTTGAAAAGTGAAAGGAAAAAATTTTCCTTTCACCTTGGAAGGTGAAAGGAAAAATGGGCACTGTCTGATGTGTTTTGGATGGAGAAATCTGGGGGAACAGGCAGGAAGAGCAATAGGGATTCACACTATTTTCATTGTGATGTCTAAGACTTATGTGTCTGCTGTAGAACTATTTGTATCTTTTAGTGTAGGATTCTGAACTTCTACAGGTATTTGCTCCAAAGTGGGACTTCCCACCTTCTTCATCTGCTCCTGACCTCCCACAGATGGTGTGTCACCTCTGCAAGTCCTTGGCAGATGTTTCTGTTACCCATGGGTGTCTCAAATGGCCCTGGGTGCCTCTGTGCTGTTGGAACAACCAACTGCATCAAGCTCCTGAATTTGGTCCCAGCCAACTCCACAAGGCAGAAGGGACCATAAGTGGGATTTTTGTGTCTGAGAGCCTCAAGGCAGCTGTGCTCTCACACAGCTATGGGTGAGAGCAGAAATAAAGGGCAGGAGGGAAGTGTTTTGGCTGTTCAAACAGTTCTCTACACTCGTTCTGTGATTCCTTCCCCATTTCACCTGTTTCCTGTTTCAAGCACTGGTGCTGATACCAACATGGACCATGCAGAACATTGTGTGTTTTGGGCCTAAAGTTTGTGTTGGAATGACAAACTTCCTTCCTGCCAGTCTGTGAAAAAGTCAGAGGAGGACAGAGTGCAGAAAGCACTATCAATGGACACCTTCCCCACTTTAAAGAGTCATCCCTGCTGTTTAGTAGTTCTGTAAAACCCTGGAGGGTGGCACTAAAGTGTAAATTATTGCTGTGGCACTTAGAGACAGATATGTTGTGCTGTGGCTGTTGTTTGAAGGCTGGGAAATGGAGCCTGCAGGGCAGAAAAGTTGAAATCTCACATTTGGAGGGCACAGGAAGGTGAAGTAAAGATGAGTCTGAGTCAGTTTGTAGCTTATTCCTGCCCTGGCTGGGAATTGGGCTTTTCCATCACTGAGATGCATGATGAAGAATTAAAATTAAATTAATACCACACCTTTTTGAGGACCTGCAGGTGAAGATGCCAGCACAGCTCGTGGGCATTGCTGCTGGCAAGCCTTTTGCCTTACTTTTACACTCACCAGCTCCAGGTGAATTGCCCAATTGTTTAGGGATGCGGTTGGCAATAATCTCACCCCACTTCAGGGCTTTGATTCATGAGCTCAAACTCACCTCAGGTATGAGACATCCACATGGAGCTGTGGATATGACCCAGGACCTGCAGGACCACAAAGCTGCCTTAGGGGTTGGCAGCTGGAAGCCAGCCAGGTCGTGTTGGTTGACACTGGGACTTCCCCACCATAAGGGTGGTAAAAGTGGAATTCTAAGGGCTGGATCCACAGAGACAGCGAGGCGTGGTGCCTCCTCTAGCACTCAGCCAGCCACAGGTCTTTATGGAGGCTTTATTTGACTCACCTGCACCCAGGGAAAGTGGCTGCTCCAGCTAAAGCTGAGAGAATCTGTCAGAAATTTCTTAGGAAGCTGCCCAGGAAGCCCCAGGGATGTCTGGCACATCAGGAACAAAGTGTAAAAAGGCAGGCTCTGCTGTGCATGGGGTTTGAACACTGGCTTTGGAGAATGAGGCTCCTGACCTTTTTCTCAACCATCCCACTATTTTTTTTTAAAGCAGGAAAGCTACAGCTGTAATTTAATAAAATAAAGCTCCTTCTTTCCCTCCTTTTCCCCCCTGCTCCTAGCTAAATTGCTTTTCTTATTCATCTCAATTTTCTCAGACTTTTCAACGCTGCAGCTGAGAGCAGTTTTCATATTGAACCATTTCCACTGACAGTACCTTTCTTCCAGTAAAATCACAGCACATTCCCTTTGTTTTCAGACTCGTAGACAATCACATTTATCTGCTCACTGCCCTTCAATAGCAAGCAGCTTCTAATGGATTTCTGCATGAGGACTGTACCCCCTACCCAACTCATTGAAATTCAGTGCACAGAGTCACATCAGTGCACTGGGTGGTGGAGAATATCAATGTATGCAGCCTGGAGGGGGAACTGACAGAGGGAATTTTCAAATTTTCCCCACCCAACAGCAAATGGGAGTGGGAATTCCGAGTGAATCGAAGCACTGGGATATAGTCACGTGCTTCAAACCTTCCTCTGAGGGTTCCAGAATGTAAATGGGAGGGACATCTGTACTCCAGTCACTTCAGGAGTGAGGCTTAGGTAGATAGATGTATGTTTAGATAAAATGAATGTTGGAAACTTCACTACTTTTCAGCCTCTGGTTATGGGAAAAAAGCAGCCTTCAGCCAGCAGCTGGAGTGCACTGACTGCTGTGCTGGATCTGAGGATCAGAGCCTGGGATGCAGAGCTACACCTTGTGGTTACAGGGCCTGGATTGATGGTCAAGAGAACTGGGCTTTGTTCCCAGCTCTGCCTTCTGGATGACTACAGGCATCTCAGCTCCCCTCTGTGTGCCACACTTCCCTCACCCATGAAACTGATCCTTTTCCTGTGGAAAGTCACTTGGAATGCTGCTGGAAAACAGTCACAAGAACAGATGAGCTCATAAGAAAGATGATGAGAGATTTTTAAGACCCAACAGGGAAGGACGCACTGGATGGAAGGGATTTCTCTCAGAGGATGTGGACAGCTTCCCAACAGAAGTGTCCTGTGCTGTATGTGAGGACCTCCCACCTTCCAGCTGCCTCTCCAAAAGGGAATAATTTTCCTGAAGGTCTTATATTTTTTGTGTTTGTGCTGCCTAGATGTTTCAGGAAAGCCAGAACACCTCACCTGGCTCCTGGCAGCCCCAAGTGCTTGGTGGAGCCCTCTCTGTTGGCTGTAGCAGGAGGTTGGGAGACTCCTTCACATAGAGAAGGATCTGCTGCTTAAACAGAGGTGTCTGTTGTCACTTGAGATGTCCCCACCTGGGGTAGGCAGATATGACAGAGGTCTGGCAGAGACCCATGCCTTGAGGAGGAGCAGCTGGAGAGCTGCTGGGAAGGTGTGGTGTGGAAAGAATGACACACAATGCTTATATTTACCCAGTTGAGCCCTGTCCCTGTGTCACCTTAGGCACTGTAGGTCTCCTGTACACCCCAATACTTTGGTGTCCTAGAAAACAGATGCCTGTTTTAAAGTAGTCCCTAAAAACACCAACTGGGCTGTGATTGGCATGGAATTAATTCCTAAGGAGAGCAGCCCAACAAGGTGCCCTTAGTGAGTCTCCTTGACTTTAAGAGGTGGGTTCTCCTGGGTCAGGTGGTCCAGGCAGTGACATCTGTAACCAAAACCACCTGTGACCAAACTCCAGTTTAGAAGAAACCAGGTTTCTGCTCCTCTGAGCTAAGAAGACCTTCTGGTAGGTTTTGGGATGAGTTGCTTCATCTCTCTGTGCCTCAGAAGGAGATGGCAGTACTTCACTCGTTCTTATCTACTAGGAGATAAAACTCCTTGATAAGAGGAGCTATCTCTCAGATAGACAATTTGGGCTGCACTTATCAGAACTTTCTTGCATGTCCTGAAGTCCTCTCTCCTTGTACACACAGGGCAACCTTGCTGTTACTGAAAAGGAATATTTTTAAACACTTTTGTTTATTTTTGCCCTGGGAGAAGGGACCATTTCTCACAATATTTGCAGACAGCCCTTGCTAATAGGAGGTCTGATCTCAAGCACGGTTTCCAACCAGAGCTATAATTTGAGTAGTGATAATAATAATAATAATAATAACAAACACAGCAATAATCATGCCCAAATATAGCACTTGGCACAGTTTTTCCTGTTCAAATCCCAGTTCCTGTGACTGTCATTCTTTGCACGCTTCCAAATGCTGGCATTTGGAAATGGCAGCCGCTTCCAACAACGCCTTTTTGTCCTGAAGAGATTATTTCCAGCCGAGTGCACTGCAAACTGCGATGCTGCACTTCATCCCTCCAAGGTAGGGACAGGGACAGCGTGTGACTCACGCCTCTCATATGATCCTGCAAAGGGAATCGTTGGTGCAGGCTTCAGCTGGGCTCTCTAATTTCAGCTTGTGCCTCCTCCCTTCAGACAAAGACAAGTCCACTCTCATGATTCCATCTTTTGGCCCTACGAGCTCTCCACAGATCCTCTTTCCCCATTTTTCTTGCAGTGCTCTCCTCAAACCTGCTCCGTCTCTTCTTGCACCCACCAGGACATGAGCCAACCTCCAAAGAGCCTGGACAAACTGTGTTTATTATGAAAGGTGTGATTGCCCAGTTGCCAGAAGGTCTGGAGATGCTGGGTGTGAGGCTGCATTACAGGCAGTCAAACCAAGAGGTGTGGGACCAGTAAAATGCCATTATTTTCTTCCCAAATTAGTCAAAACCAGCCTGAAATATTCTCATTTCCAGAACAGCTGTCCCTCTCTTTAAACATGTCTCTGTAAATACCTTATTTTGGTATTTCTAGTCCAAAGGAAATATTTTCAAATTCCTGGATTTAATAATGTTTCTGTTTGTTTGGGTTTGGTTTGTTTTTTGATTTTTTTTTAATTATTATTTTTTTGTTGAGGGTTAGACAGGAGCTCCCTGTGGAGTTGTGGCACTGGAGTGCCTTGGCCTTGCTGTGAGGCAAATGGAGTCACAGAATGGTTTGGGTTGGAAGTGATCTCAAAAATAATTTAGTTCCATCCCCCTGCTGTGAGCAGGGACTGCTTCCTTCCAGGGTTTCACTTGTGGTGAGCACTTGGCTCTCCTGCACCCCCAGGAAACCACACACACCCAGGAAATGATGTGTGAAAGTGCAGGGGGACAACATTTACTTGACTTGTTATCCCCAGACAACAGTGTTTAGTGTTAAATTGCACTTTCAGTGTCTGCTGTGCAGATGTCACCTCGAGTTAACCACTGACAGCTTCCTTCTGAACTCCTGGGAGACATCAGGCACTTGGAAGTGTGATTCATTTGCCCTACTGAGGTTCAATAACTCTCAGTCCAGTTTCTCTTTATTGACATTGGAAACAACTGGCTCAGAAGCTGATAGATCTGACTGTGTTTGAGCTGTTGAGTCCCATCCCTACACCTTAAACCAAGCAGGATCTTTTCCTACAGAGTGTCCAGCTCTATCAGGACAGCAGAGCTGAGTCACTACCAGGCTGATGAGATGGTCACAATGACCCCCTTCGGGCTCCAACCTTTGTGTCTGTGAATAATCTCTGCTGAGTAGCAAACTCGGGGTTTTAATGAGATCCAGGGTTGCTTTCTTTGACTCTCAAAGGTCAGTTGTCGTCCTGCATCTCATCCACCCTGAGTCCAAGTTACACTGAGTAATTGCAGAGCTGAGTGCTCAGACCAGCAGTGGCAAGATCCCTCCTCATTTGTCCCTGCTCTGTTAGATTTACTGTACATATTTATACAGGGAGAGGGGGAAACCTCAAATTCAAAGATTTTTACAGTTTTTTTTGTGTGTGCTTATATGTGGTTATTTTATTCTTGCTGTCTGTTAGGAAATTCCTTTTAAAAAACCTCTTTTTCTTGTCTTATCTGCACTGTGGGGTGTTTGATGGCGCTAATTGTGTCCATAACCACCATTAGTGCAGGCTCCATCAAAGGCTGCTGGATTTATCTTCCTCTTGCATCATGTCCTGGATCTGACAGTGCCTGATGTTACATATCCTAGCATCAGGTCAAACCAAAACCTGTCATCTCCTTTCCTCACTTGTCCCTCTCTTTCCCCTTTTCATGGCCACTCCAGATGGGTTTAGCTCCATGCTTTGGTACAGGTATGGCTCTGTGCAAGCAGACCTCTTGACTTGCCTTTCATTCCCCCAGTAAAACACAAAATTTTAAGTCATCCCAGCTCAAATCTTGTTTATCACCATTGCTGACAAGTTTCCAGTTGCCACAAGCTGTAATTCCCACTTATTTTTTTTGCATTTCCATTGTTTTTTCCACAACAACCCAGTCAGATGGTTATTGTTCTGCATAAGAAGGCAGTGCCAGAGTAACAGGGAAGCTCAAGGGGTACTCAGGTGAATTGTTTTCCTGGATTTAGTGAGGAAATCTGGAAGTTCTTCATGGTAGCTGGAAAAAATGCTGCATGACTTGCTTGTTGAGACTCAAAAAAAATCTTTCTTAGGGCAAGAAGGGGAGTGGTTACAATGACAGAAAACAATGATAGAGGAAATGACATTAAGAGTGGCAGAAAAGAGAAACAAGATTTTTTAATTGGTACTTTAATTTTCCAGACTGCTAAAGCTCCGCTTTAAATTAAGCTTAACCTTTACTTTCAGAGACAGATGAGGAAATATATTTTCAGCTGAAAAACAGGCGGTTGCTCTCTGAGACAGGCTTCCCCTTTGGGGCTGCCAAATCTCCATGCAGCTCTTAGCACTGTCCTCACTTAACCTCTCCCAGAGCCAAAAAATATCCAAATAACTGGCTGCCTCCTGCCCTGGCCATTAACACAGCTCACACCAATCAGACAAATTAATTCCAGTGCATTTAAACAAAACCCTCCTATGGCTGTCAAACAGACAGTGGAGTCTCCCAGTTTTACTGGAAAGAAAGTGGGAAGGGTAAATAATTTCAATCAAAAGTCCTCTCCAGCTGTGTGAGTGTGGCTGTCCTGGGAGTCCTCTGGAGGTGGAGATCCCACAAGTAGGGGGGAATTTGCTGTCCTTGAGGAACACATCCATGCTGACCTTTCCTGTGCCCAAATAACCAGGACACACCTGGATTTCTGTGATATGGCCAGGAGCTCTCTCCTGGAATCACTAAGGGTGGAAAAGACCTCCAAGAGCATTGAGTCTTCTTATCACTGCATTTATCAATGTTATACACTTGAGAACACAGTGTGAGCTTTTCAGAAAATTGCTTTTCAGCACGTGGCATCTCCTAAGTAGAGATACAAGTATTAAACCCCTTTTTTTTTTTTTTTTTCTATCTACATGTTGTGCAGCAATGGGAAGATGAATGTTGAAATCCCCTAAAGGTTTCTAGGCAAAGTGTTAGGGTTAGAACCCAGTTAGAATCTCCTTGATATAAATAAGTCAAATCTCCTGAAAAACAGTGAGTTGTCCATGGACACATACATATATGCAGATAGATATATAGATATATAAGTAGATAGACAGATATTTGCATACACACACATTCTGCATGGATGTATATATATAAATACATCTGATTGTGGTAAAATATGTGGTAATATATTTCATTTCTGATCAGTCTATAAAGTCAGAACAATATTTTAAGCCCCTGATGCAGCAGATTTATTTCAAAGCACTGGATTCCTAATAAAACTTGTGTTTTAGATAAGTGGTTCCTGCAGACTGATGTCTGGTGTGACCCAGAAAGAAGCATCCATCTCATCTCATCTCATCTCATCTCATCTCATCTCATCTCATCTCATCTCATCTCATCTCATCTCATTGTGTCTTTTTAAGGAAGAGGAAGCACTGCACTGAAACTTAAAATGAGGACCTGACCCAGAGGAATATCAGTTCTACAACTTTCAGCAGATGCTGCAATATGGACAACCTTTCCTCAGCAGAGAGTAGGCAGACAGCACAGAAGGACTTGTGTGCACTCTTAGAGGCCCTAATGGCAAGGAGCTACTACAGACATAATAAAATGGGAGAGATAAACTATAACCAACATAGATAAGGAGAACATTCCCAGGCTTTTGGCACTGGCAAAAATCCATGTACAAACTTGGGTTTGGGATCCCTCACAAGGACTGAGGGAAACAGGCACTGTTGTCCCCAAGGATAAGTTGTCCTCAGCATCTCACTGTGATTGCATTGGCCTACCCCACCACAGTTTCCCCTTGGTTTTGCTTGGTTTGCTGCCTGCTCAGAGGTCACCACCTGCCCCTGGGACAGAAACCCTGGCAGGGCTGAGCAAGCTGCTGCCCAGTCCAGCATCCCTTGGCAAAATGAAGCTGTGAAGTGGCACGGTGCCACCTGCAGCAGATGGGCACAAACATGTTGTCCCCCCTAATGCAGACCCATGTCCCTCCCAGGGGAGCTCTCTGGGAGTGTCAGGCTTTGTCTGGGATGTCACCTTCTGTCCACCCCTGTGCTGGTTCTGCACTCACTGAGTTACCCCAGCCCACGATAAACTGTGTTGTGTTTTGTCTTCCTGAGAGCCAACATTTACATCCATAGCACTGTGGAAGAAGTTAAAGGTCCAAGCAGATGGTCTCCAAGGCTGAAGGCAGCTCTTCCCTCAGCTCTGCTCTGATTTAATTTCCTACTCTCTTCTCCAATCCTTCTGACTCACTGATGTCACCTGCAGCTGGGGCCACCCTGGCTCACAGTTTCTGTAGCAATCATGGCTTGAAGAAAACAAGCAACATGGAACCTTAGTCCCAATGTCCCCAGCTGCTTTTTTATCCATAAGACCTTAGGGCCAAGGACATGTCCTATCCACCAGGACAGGGAGTTCTGTGACAGCTCCTCAGCTAGCCTGGGGAGTGGGGAAATTCATCCTGGCACACAACAGCTTTTAAATAGAGGCTGTAGAAACTTAAGGTGGGGATTGGATTATGGGATGGACCCTGGAAATGTTTTGTGGCTTCATGTTTCTGAAGACATTGAATTTAGGTGTTTAATTGAGCCAAGGCAAGAACCAAGCAGGTGCCACTCAGGAAAACCAGTTGTTTGGGAATGCCGAACGGGTTAAATTTGTCCAGCAGGAACTGGTGTTTACTGGAAGTCTTTGATTCTCTTTCCCAGCTGCTTTCATAAAGGGTTTGTTGCTGTCTGAGTCTGCCCCAGCCTGACTGTCTGCAGCAAAGTCAACAATCCCGAGAGTGCTCCGGCGGGAGCGGCTCCGCTGGCAGGGCTGGTGGCTCTGCAGTACCTGCCCTGGGCTCCACGGGATGAAATCCCCTCCTGCCTTTGCCCTGCAGTTCTGCACTCTGGCACTGACCTGGAGTGGCTGTCACGCAGCTGTGCTGGAGTTCCTTGGCCGGGTCAGGCTACAGTGATAATTTTTTTTTTAGTGAATGAGGGTGCTGTGAATGATCTCACAGTGTTTTGTTAATTTATTCCCTTTCTTGCAGGCTGATAACACACAAACACACACCAAAAAAAGGGTGAATTGTGAATTGTGTAGCCTGATTCTGAATAAAACCACTGCAAATTTCACAAGATGTATATAACATAGACTCAAGGGGTCCTTTCTAGCAGATGCCTGAAGCCAAAAGCAGATAAAAATTTTTAGCAGAGTATGATTTATGGTCTGGTTTGACAAATATTCATATGGGTGTGAAAAAGCTTCTGAAGAAGTGCCACAGAGCATTGCATCCCCTGTCATCTTCCTCGCTCCCTGCTCCCCCTCAGATTAGATTTGGTAATTCAAGTGGTTTCAGCTTCAGGCTGATTTTTCTTGCTTCAGTTAAATCTCAGGTTTCAAGCTGATGATGTTTCACACATGGCAGATTGGCACCTGTTATCTAAGGGTCCAGCAATGCTGACCATGATTGAGTTTGGCCCAGACAACACGCTGGAATAAATCAACATGATTGGTTGGAAGGGTTGTTGCTGGGCTGTTTTACACCAGGCTGGTTTCACTCTCAGCAGGATTAATAACAGGCAATTTTCTAATGAGGCCATAAAGTTCTGCCTTGGTGTCTTTGCCCTTTGCTTTCTCAAAATCCTGTGGCATGGTTCTGTGGCTCCAAATGCCACAGATGACAGAAGACAATCTCAGCTTAATTGCCCAATTGTGCAGGCAAAAGCCATGCAGAAGGGGCATGCCCAGCACAGGCAGCCCAGGACACGGCAAGAGGAGCAGGCAAAGGAAATGTGTGGTTATAAAGCAATAGAAAGTAATGCAAAGATAAACATTTCATGCACACACAAGGCACCTATGCTGCCTCGAGTGATATCCAAAAGGATGTCAGTTATTTCTGAGTATTTTCTGGAGTGTTTTCCTTTTTCCTCTTTGGCCTGAAACAATTGGAAACTCTAATTCACTATGTTTTGAAACAAAAGCAGGGCAGCTCTCAGTCTCTCACACACTCTGTAGAGTTTCTTTCCAACCTTAAGGATTCCATGATTCTCTAACAGCAGCAACAGTGGCTGACAATGTTTCCCCAAGAGAAACACCTGAAACTTGGGTAGCAGGTGGAGATAAAAAAAGCAAAACTTGCCCAACAGCTTGTTTTCCTTGTGTGACTACTTCTGTACCTGTTCACAGACTGTTTTCCTGAAGAGCTGGGGAATGACTTAAAACAAAATTATGTCTTTGCAGAGCTAAGTTCCCTTGTTTGAATAGGAAAATAATACTGTTGTCAAGGTTTTATGCAGAATTTTCAGCCCCTGCTGAAAACAAAAGCAGGGGCTTTTGTTTTACAAAAGCAGGGGGTGAAGAACCATTTTACAGAGGGTAAACCAGAAGCACAGAGAAATAAAAAGTCTTCTCAAGTTCACCCTGAGGGTTTTCTGCAGCTGATGCTTTGCCTGTGCTACTTCTAGCAAAGACCTATTTCTTCAAAACCTGAAGAGAGGAGGTTATCCAAATCCCCCTGGCCTGACTGAACTCCTTGAATGTCACTTCCAACATAAATATCTGAGTTTATTTATGTGAGAAAAGATATTTATGCCTACTTTAGGAGCAAAGACCTGATGAAAGACATAGACTCATTTGAAAGTCTCATCTTAAAGCCATTTAGTGACACACACATTTTACCAGAAATGTTTAATGAAGTCTTTCAGATGGACAATTGCCCTGAGCATGTGACAGCTCACACTGAGTTGTTTTTGGAAATGAATACAAGCAACAAGCCAAGACGGGCAGTCTGCAAGAGGCAGGGCCAGGAGTGGGTCACTGGGACACCCGGAGCTGGAGCACTAAATGGGTTTATGAAAATCAGCTCAGGACTTGCAGGAGGATGTGTGGATACAGCCTCTGTTTTTAACCACTACTGTCTGTGTCCTACCTAGGAGGATCAAGAGAAACTCACTCCCAAAGACCCTCAGAGCACAAAAACCTTCACAGAAGCTGCTGTCACCAATTTTTGTCTCTGTTTGGTTGTATTGCAACTTTGCTCAAATTTCTGAGAAATACTGGCTCTGTTTGAGTTTGACTCCAGGTACAGTTACCAACCTCCTTTGTGGTTTGGGATAAGAAGTCTTTAAAATGGACAAAGTGAAGTATCCCTGGTTTTGAAAACCTGAATTTGTCAAATGTGTCTGTTGGGTGCAGGAAACAAGGAAATCAGGCTGAAAAAAAAAAGGAGAAATAACTGGCAGAAGTGCAGCCAGGATACCCCTCGTGCATGTTCCCCTTTTGACATTTTCTCCCGTGCCTGCTGAATCAGCATTTTCCTTCTGCCAGCCTGTAAACAAGAAAATAAAGAGGCTGGTGACCTTGGCCAAACAAGCCCATTCCGCTCTCCTGGAAGTCTTGGATCAAGGAGAAAATCTTTGTCCATTTCAGGGCACAAAGCCCAGCCAGCCCTCATGCAGTGCCCAGCTATTGGTGAAGGGCTTTCCAAACATGCAGAGCTAAGACCTTTCAATCCCTCAAGGAAGGGAGTGAAGCCAAAATTTCAACAGAAGCTGCCATCCTCAGCTGCCATTGCCACAACTGAGATTTTGTCTCGATACAAAAGAGAAAAAAAGCCAAAAAAAAACCCAGGAGAAAGAGAAAAGGGTGTTTCAAGGCAAGAGAAGGTCTTGGAGGAGAAGTTGGTGCTAAGTTCACCCCGAAGTAAAATGTAACCTTGCAGAGCTGAGACTCCTTGGTGCTTTGCCACGTAGGGTTGAAACCAGCTTTCTCTTGGAATTCAGATGCTAAGTAGACCCAGAGCTGCTCAGTGCTTGCACGTGAAGACACCACAAGCATAACTGAAGTAGTCAGGGTCAGGAGCCCTACTCCAGAAAATGCTGAGATTAAAAAAACCCCCAAATCCACCCAAGAACAGCAGCAACAACAACAACAATGTCTTCCCAGCAGCTTTGGGCTGGCAGAGGGGGAATGAGGAGAACTTTGCCATGCTGACTCACAGGGTACAGCCTGCGTGTCATTGACTTTGCTCTCTGTTTCCAGGGATTTCCCTTCTACCAGCAAAGGAGCGACTGGGCCTTAGCAAAAAGGAGAAACTGATATTTTGGTCACATGTCGGTGGCAAAGACAGGCTTGACAATGAGCTATTTTCTTCTTGCATTGAACAAGGAGCCTCAGTTACAAGGACAAAACAATATCATCAGAAAAACTCTCTGTTTCCTCAGCTGGCAGAGGCTATCAAGGGTCAGGCTGGTTGGGAAGTGTCTGGGCAGAATTACTTGCAACTCCCAGATCTCAGATCAAGTGCTTCCAAACTGTGGTGGCCATGAGGTGCTGAAGGATGAAAAGGGATGTGGATTTATTGTAACCTCTGTGTGACATATGATTTTGCCATATACTACTAAATTCCCAGAGGTTTTCAAAGTGAATGGCAGGGATTCTCTGCCTCAGAGCAGAGGGAAAACCTGCTGGACCAGTGTCAGTCAGCAGGGACACAAGAAGTGATGGGGACATTTCTATTTTGGGGGTGAGAAAAGTAATTTCAGGAGACAGTCTGGCTATGCAGGCTCCCATCCAAGGGCTCCTGGAAAACTGCTATGAGCATCCTTGAGAACACAAGGACTGGAAAAGCTGCTATGAGCATCCTTGAGAACACAAGGAGGGAAGCTGCTCTCCCCTGTTTTTCCTCGTCATTGGGTCAAGAAGCCAAGTGGCTCCCAATTTCACTGGCTTGTTCATCATCTGAAGGACGGGTATGAAGTGGCGCCTGCTCAAGGAGCTTTTCCATGGATATGTCATCAGGATTGTGCATTAGCCAAATCTCCTTCCCTCATAAAACTGCTTAATTGATGACACATCATTAATAGGAACTGTTTAGGGCTCTTTATGTTTCTGCAAAGCTGGTCACACAAACAGGACTTAACATTCCCAGAAGGGTAAAAATTCCCCCTCCCTCCACTTTTGTAGGAGGGAATATATTTGTGAGTGTACAAACTGCAGTTCATTACAGATTTGCTCAGGCTCCAGGGCTGATGTGTTTGGCAGCCTCTTGAACTTGGTCCTTCACCAAGAGAGCACGTCGGATGTGTTGGGATCGGGAGGAGGTTTCACATGCTCCAATCCCTCCAGGCTCCGTGAAAGCAGCGCTGTGTTCAGTCAGAGCCAATTTGTGGGACACCCTGTCAAAAGGCAGGCAGCAGACAGCACCCACAGGCTGTTCCCAGTGATGGTCTGGAAGAGATGATGTCGCCAGAGAAGTGGGCAGGCTCCTTTGTGTGGTGTGAGGGAGAATCGGCTGGCTGGGAGTACCAAACAAAGAAATCTTTTGGAGCAGGTTCCGAGACCAGAGTTCTGTGACTCCATAGAGAACTCGAGTGGGAGCCACATGGGGTGTCCAGCTGCTGCCCATGGCCCAGCCTGAACTCCCCAAAGCCACAACACAGTCAGGTCTTATTACCCCCGTGGTGGGGCTGTGAGTGCATGGCTCACTCGAGTGAATTTGGTGGATCCAGCTCCCTGGAGAATCCTGCAGATCCACTTCCCTGGAATCCTGCGGATCCACTTCCCTGGAGAATCCTGCTCTGTGCCAAGGGGCAGGGAAGGTCGGTGGTGTGTCACCTCCTGGTGACATCCCTCTGGGGTTCAGCTGGGGCCCTATGGACCTGTGTGTTCGTGCCCCCATCTAGTGGCTGTCCCCAAGGCTGCACCGTCCTCTGCTCTTCCTCAGGTGACACGCAGCTCTGACTGTGACTCTGCTGCTGGTGTTTTTGGGGTTCTGTCTGGCTTGGGACTGTGCCCTTTCACAACCAGGCTTTATGGCACATTCCCTAGTGGTAGATTACTGGTGCAAAAAATTCCTCGGGGGGGCAAAAAATCAAATTCCGATAAGATGAAATGCCTGTAAGTGAAAGAGGATGGTGTTTCTCACTCCTGTCCATGTTCCCAGCACACTGGGATCTGCCATTGAGGAATGTGTCCTTGAATGGAGCCCATCATCTCAGACAGAGCTTCAAAGAGGGGAAGAAAATATTTTGGTGATGATAAATCAGGTTTTCCCTTGCCCTCATGCACATTGCTTTTGTGTAAGCGAAACTCACTTTGCAATGTGGTTACCTAAATGAAAAAAAGTAACAAAATCATTGAATAGTTTGGGCTGTAAGAGACCTTAAAGACCATCCAGTTCCAGCCCTCCTGCCACAGCCAGATTGCTCCAAACCACATCCAACCTGGCCTTGGACACTTCCAGGGATCCAGGGGCAGCCACAGCTTCTCTGGGCACCCTGTGCCAGGGTCTCACCACCCCCACAGGAAAGAACTTTTTTGTAATTTCTAACCTAAATCTCTTCTCTTTTAGTTTAAAATTGTCCCCCTCTATCTTATCACTGCCTGTATAAGAAGACTCTTTCCCTCTTTTCAATAAACACCCAAAAGTCCATTAAAATTACCACCAGCACCTAAACAAAGGACTGTGTGTTCAGGTGTGAGTCCCCAGGCACTGGGTGAGCTTTCAGACAGTGTCTGAAGTGAAAGTGGAAGTTGTGTGTAAACATTAGGCTGCTCTGCCAGAGGCTGGGAAACAACACAATGTGATTTTAGTGCTGAGTGTAACTGGATTCCCCCAGTGAGCCCAAGACAATCCAGCAGTCATGCACCTTTTCCACAAGCTGCATCACATATCAGCTCCAGTGGTAATATAAAGAGATCTCTATTTTCTGTAGGTATTTTTACTGCTTCTGTTACAACATTATCTCAGCTCTTTACAACCTTTATTGTGTCTCCCCCAACTCTTCAGGCAGGTAGTTAGAGTTATTTCTGGGAAAATTGAAATGAACAGAGAGATGCAATGAAGATCCCAGGGGAAATAACCACCAAAGAATGTCGGGAATTGAACTTAGATCTCTGCTTACCACTGAGCTGCTTTATCTTAAATAAACCCTAAACAAAAGCCACAGAACCTCTACAGCAAAAGCAAGTTCCTATAGATTTTAAATTTGTGAATAGATGGCCTTTAGGTGCATCCTTAGGGCTCTCTGGTTGGTTTTTCATAGCGTGCTTTGGCTGCTCTTGCAGGCATAAAATAATTTTCAACAGGAGAAAACCATTATGTTTCAGCTATGCCTGCCTGACTTAGCAAGTGCAATCGCTTGTGAAGAAAAAACACTTATCAGGACACATGGACTGGGAACTGCCAGTTCTGTCAGCCAGAGTGGCACAGCCAAGGCTCAGGAGCTGGAGGTGGGATTGGTGTTCCCTCTGAGTTTTTGTCTTTCAGGCCATTCATGATCTTCTAGGCATTTTATTCCACTCACAACATCCCATTTTCAGCTGAAACACTTTATTTCTTGAAATGCAAGATCAGATCTGTATTTCTGTCCTCCTATTGCTCCTCTCCATATCTCTTCCAGTTGTGAGAGAACAACAACTGTGCTTCATATTCCAGATCTGGATATCTGTGGTACCCTCATCTTTCCAGTTAGTTGCTGGATTTCATCCCCATTCTTCCAATGTCCTTCTTCACCACCCACCTTGAGCTGTCCCCAGACTTCTCCCCTGTCTCTCTGTGTTCTCACATGGCGAAGTGGAGAGGTGAGTAGTTTCTGATACAGAACCTTCTCAGGCCCTTTTCTGCCCAAAAGAACAGCAGCACTGAGTAAAGTCTTCCAGAATTAAGTTACTCAGTCAACACCTTCCTGGAGGCATGGAGGGGAGCAGGATGAGCTCGTGAAGGTTTTTCTGTGCCCTCAACCAAAGATCACCTACTGGGGAGCTGTCATGGTGAAAACTGTCCAATATAAGGGCTAATAAGCAAGCCGTCTTGGATGCAGTGTGATTTGCAGTTGGAAGAGAGAGGAAGAAAGTTTTCTTTTCAGGCCCTGCAGCGATCCCAGATTGCTGGTTTGATAAACCTGTTCTTTTCCTTCCCTCTTATTCCCTCACCTCCCAGGGGTACAGCTCCAGTATTTATGAATGCAAATGTTTCTTGGGTCAAAAGCAGGTCAGAAGGTGCTGTGCAAGCAGGATAGCACATTCACATTCCACAGGACACATGGCTGCAATACAGAAAGGCTGTCATACCCCCTAAGTGCTCTGTTCTCACTCCCCTGCCCTGTCCTACCCCGTGGAGTCTTTCTGAATTCACAAAGGCTGAAACAATCAATATTAGCCTGATCTGCTGAGCCCTGGGTCTACGTTTCTAAAAATGGATGGGGTTATATAATTTTTTTGGCGGGGAGGGAAGTAAAGGATGGAAAATCACCATCAAAAGCTTAGGCTGTTCTCATCAGCTGCAGGTCACTGCTATGGCAGAGAGGCTTCTCAGGAAATGCACAAACTTGAGGCCTGTGTGGCAACAAACACCAAGTGTCCATGGATTTTGGAAGAGAAGACATGATCCTTGGCTTCTCAAAGCACAGTGCCTGTGCAGACTGTGGTCTAGGCTGATCTCTTTGTCACCTTGGTCACCTGCCTAAAAGCCTCCTGAGGCCACTAGGGAGAGCTTTGACCCTTATTCCGTGCCTTTGCCAACTGAGTGTAGAGGAGCAAGGTCTGCTCCTTGGCAGGGAGCAGCCTAAGCCTCCCCTTCCATCTGTCTTGGTGTTCTCAGCTGTGTCAGTTATTCAAGCAGGTTCCTGTGCTGTGTGAATGGTGCTGTGAACTCTGGAAGACACTTTAGTTTGGCTTCCACTGAAGCATGAACCCAGAGAAAACCCTCCAGATCCATGCCAGCACTCCAGCCTCCACAGATAGCACATCCCTGCGTGGTCCATGTGTGCACATTTCTGCCTGCCTGGGGACACTGGCATCTTATTAACTAATTGGTCCTCATGACAGTGCTGTGCTGCATCTGTCCCAGGTCACGGGGAGGGGAAAGCTGATTTCCAATTCCGTCATTGCCTGGGGAGTTTATGGGGAACACAGATCCACCCTGCCAAGCTGGCAGGCACCCAGCTCTCTCCTGTCTGCCCGTGGTGCCTTCAGAGATCCCCTGATGCTCGTAACAAGGTTGTTCATGAATGCTCGTTGTGCTCAGCCCCTGCACAGGAAATACAGGCAGAATCTGAGCATGATCACAGTATATTTATACACTAGTTTTTCTTTTAACCTTGGTCACCATCTGTGAGTCCTGATCCTATTTATACACCGGCTGTCATGCTAAGCAGCGTTGCACTGACCCAGCTGGCCTCCTTCCTGCAGGTAATGATGAGATAATCTAACTTATCATCCTCCTTCCTGCTTGGAGGACTAAGAAACCTATTTAAACAGTGGCATTTGGGAGAGTAGGGTTAATTGTCACCCTCACTGATGCTCTAAGAACCAGATCATAGGTAACCCAAGAAATCTGAATCATCCCTTCCCTGTTTGCTTTCTGCTGAGCAATTGCTGACACATGCTGTTCAGTGAACAATGGAGGCCATGATAGGTGGAGAAGAGGGATGACTCCTGAGATTGTAAAGTCACCTCTGGACCAAATTCAACTCTTGATGTCAGTGGAAAAGCATTTCCAGCCTGGGCTGCGCGTGACACTGCCCTGCACGAGAGTGATCTGTGTGTGAATGAGCCTGGAGTTGTACTGGTTGTTTAGAAAAAGGTGATATGGAAATAATACATATGATTTTGTAGAACTGACAGGATCATCTTCCTCAAAGGTAAGGTTAGCAGGGGAAGACCGCCCTCCAAAGCAAGTAGTTGCTCCTATCACTTTTACTTCATCCTAGTTCTTCCATCCCCAATGGAACACTAACCCATCCTTGAAGAGCTACTCATCCTGTGCGTGGAGGAGAAAGACATTTTGGGGGAGAAGAAGCTGAAGACCTAGTCCTGGTGTGTGAGGAGGCCAAATTGCAGTTTCCCAAGCATCAGTCATCTGTCAGCTTCCAACAGTGTGCCATTGCAGCTTGACAGCTCACTTATCTGATGGAACACATGAGAATGTAATCCACAGTCGTGCAGGCAGAGATTAACTTCACTAAGAGCACTCATGGCCTTTACAAAGAAAAGGACAGCCAAACGAAATTCAGTGGATATATTTCTACTAAAACCCATGTGCCTGCAACTGTCTGGGTTAGACTGGCTGCAATTCCCCTCCAAATGAGGTCATGTGAAACTGTACAGCAAACATTGCTAATGCTGCTGCATCATGCTGGGCTGTCAGATAGATCCCAGGGCTTTAATGCAATGCTATATATATATTTATGCAGTTGGCCATACTTATTTAATTAGGAGATGCAAATGCTGGTGGGAGACAAAGCAGAAAATGCCAACAAAGGCAGAGCATGCTTCTGCTCACGTGGAGGCATTTGTGCTGGCGGGATACAGCTGCATCAGCGGCTTCTGTCAGGGCTGTGTCTGCCTCTGGTAAATCCTATTGATTAGCAGTAAATTGTCTGCAGTGATGTCATTTCACAGGGGAGGCAGAGGGGTAAGGGTAGAGGGGTAGGGTTGTTCCCAAGGTGACAGCTCTGTGGGGGGATGTACTCATAGAATTACAGAATAATTAAGATTGGAGATGACCTCTTACATCATTGAGTCCAACCATTAATCCAACACTAAAGCACATCCTTGAGTGCCACATCTACACATCTTTTAAATCCCTCTAGGGATGGTGACTCCACCACTTCCCTGGAAAACCTGTTCCAGTGCTTGACAACCCTTTTGGTGAAGAAGTTTTCCCTAATATTTAGTATAAACCCCACCTAGCACAATTTGAACCTGTTTCCTCCTGACCTATCATTTGTTACTTGTGAAAAAAGCCTGACCCCCACCTTCTACAACCCCCTTTCTGAGAGTTGTAGAGAGTGATGAGATCCCTCCTGAGCCTCCTTTTCTCCACACTAAACAACCCCAGTTCCCCCAGTTGCTCCTCATAAGACTTGTGCTCCAGACCCTCAAGTCACGAGACAACAATGCCTGGGATGGAAAGGCTCATGATCTCAGAAAAACCTTGGGAAAGGCTGCCAGGCAGAGGACAGCATGGAGATGACTGTCCCTCCTTGGTCTGGTCCAAAATTTCCTGGTGCTGCAGCTGTGGGTGGGTAGGGGCATGGAGGGGACGAGTGTAGTGTTCTTTGCAAAGCACAGAGTGGATGTGTGGGATGGAGCTGCAAGAAACAGCTTGGAGGAAATGAGCTTCAGAACAGCTGGCCCTGATCATAGAATCTTAGGATCAAAGTATCATGGAATCACAGAATGGGTTTGGGTTGGAAAGGACCCTAAAGATCATCTAGTTCCAGCCCCCTGCCATAGGCAGGAACACCTTCCTCTAGACCAGGTTGCTCCCTGTCTTCCCTTGGCTGGGTGTGCCCCATCATATGCAGCATGTAGTGGTAGGAAATGTCCAAAATTTGGATAAGAAGGGGTTGATATTTTTGCTGTTTGCTGTGAAAATGGGAAAGAAAGGAAGAACTCAGCTGCAAAAACCTTGTCAGGACATTCAGACACCATGACACATCAGGCACCAACAGATCCTCCAGGTGCACTGCCCAGATGTGCAGCAGTGACCTGGTAGATAAGATGGAGGTTGATACAAGACAACCTGATTAACCTATGGGACATTCCCAGTGCTCCCATTTGCCACAGCTTTTCTCAGAAAATTGCACCCATGTCATTAGGAGCAGAGTACAAGACAGGTGGGACTGATTGCAAGGCTGTGCACAGACTTCAGGCTATGGAAGGACCCTTTAAGATCCCTTCCAACGGAGGCCACTCTGTGATTCTATGAATTTCACTACAGACAAAAAAGCAAACAAAAAACCCAACATGGAAAAAACCTGAAAGCTCAGATGAGTTTACTTTCATCCTGAACAAAAAACCCCCACACTGCCTGATACTTCACGATACTCATTTGGATCTGAAGTGGGATCTGGAGTGAAACTTTCACATTAAAAATATCACCCCTCTATCTATTGATCTTGAAGGTTAACCTGTCCCACATCTGTAGGATGGAACAGTTCTGTCTGAATGGCACAGTTCAAAGTGGAAAGGCTAAATACTCACGATTCTACTTTCTCAGGGACATAGAATAAATGTTACTGACCATATACAGAACTACTTAATATACCAAAATCAATATGGCTGCAGCAGAATGACATTTCAGCTAGAATTATAGTGTAGAGAAGTCCTTGGTGCAGTGGCTTAAACTAGGATTCAGCTCTGGTTGAATTTCCAGCCAGCCTGACATTTTTTACTCTTTTGTTTTTCTTGTAAAATGTGTAAACCCTGAGGTTAATAAATTTGATTCTCCAGTTTCAGTGAACTTGGTGTTATTCTCTTGAAACTGTCAGACCCTGAAGTGTTCGTGTGTACTAAACTCCAGAGAGTTTTACTTTGAAGCAATGGTGCTTGGATAATATTTGGTACCCAAGAGAAGATTAGGAGAAGACACATTCTTCTGCCAGAATTAAAGTTTATCAGAACTGCTACAACACAGACTCAGAACAGAGTGAAACTTTTTGGAAGATTTTCTTAGCTTTGGCTTTGGCAAACTCTGCTGTTTTGAGCTGCCTCCTATTCCCCAAAGAACCCTGAAAGTAAAAGAGAAAATTGTTTCCAAATACGAATAATTAAAGCTTGCATAACACAGTCTTGCATTCAGCTACAAAGTCAAAGAAATCAATCAGGGCATCTCACTTGTACAAACAATGACTTAAATTGCATGGAGGAATGTTTTGTGATACCCCCAGTTTCAAATCCGGCTACATTTTGTTCTAAGTTTGAAAGTTCAAAAGATTCACAATACCTAAACCATCCTCATACTTTTCTCCACTTCCTCTTGCTAAAGACCTGCCCTGAAAACCAATTTCTAAAGTTTTGGGTTGAGAAAAAACAGGTAAAATGGTCAGTTTTGCCCTTGAATTTCTCTGTGCTAGCCCCAAGGTCTTTAAAACCAAAATAATTTTGCACTCTTATGCACTGATCTCTTTTCTTTCTTTATTAATTTCATGTTTTTCAGGCTGCACATGCTTTAGGTGATGAATATCTGTACTTCAAGAGTTTTCTTTCTAGTTTACTAGCATGTAGGGAGACAGGGATCTCTGAGTGCAATACTCTCAATAAACAAATCATGAACAATTGGTTAGCTCTTTGGGGCAGGATTCTGTAATACAGCCCACCCTAAACAACTGTCTAGACATGTTTTTGGAATAGGAGCTAATATAATAATTCTGGGGAATTTTTTTAATGAAAGCAAAGGCATGCAGGGCAATGCCCTCCTCCTCTGAAGAGCATCTGCCAACACCCTGGGACGCTGCACGGTCATGGCAATTATTGAAAAGGTGGAATAGGCTGGCAGTAGTGCCAACAAATTCCATCCTGTGGAGAAGGAGGGGTTGCAGTCTTGGTAAGAGCTGGATAAGATAAACAGAAGGGCTGCTTTTCAATAGCTGGTGCCCAAGGGCTGGTGCAGTGTAACTCTGCCACTTGAACATATCGAAACCCAGCAGCCCACAAACATTTTTTGGGTGAAGGAGAGCAGCCCAGGGCAGGGTGTGCAGCTGGAGATGAAGTGCAGGTTCTTTTTATTCAGATACAAGTTATGGTGTGATGTGCCAGCAGATCTGACAGCAGTTTCCATGGTTATCCACAATCTGGGATACCTGGAGCACCTGCCTGGTCCTCCTTGCCTGTTTAAAACCCAAATGACCATTTCCAACTAACTGGACATCCCTTGGGAGAAGTGTAGCTCTGTTCTCAGCACAGGGCTGTCCTGTGCAGGGCCAGGAGTTGGACTCAATGATCCCTTGGGTCCCTTCCAACTCAGGACATTCAGTGATTCTATGTAGTTTCACCTTTCCAGACTTCACCCATTTCCAAGTAAGGGAATATCAAAGTATTGTGCTCTGTGCTGCCATTTCAAGGAAGGAGATGGCTACTTGCACAGTCCTGTTGGAATAGTGTAACACAACCTACCATAAAGGTAATCTAATCTGGTCTAAAAACAGCTTCTATTTTTGCAGTGCTGATGAACCCACCTGTTGTGACTACAGAACACTGAGGGACCTGTAAATCCCAGGGCCAGTGGCAAGGCAGGAGAAATTTCCATTTATCTTTTTTTCCCTCCCTTTCAGACACCACAGGGGTGTTCCATGCTGCTCCTTCCACCTCACAAACACAGGGATCAGATGCTTCTTACTGACACAGGCACCCACTGCATTCATCAGAGGCACCTCCTTGTGATTTAGGAGGCAAAGGAGATTTAGATAGCCAACAGAATTTGGGCAGGGATCCAGCCAGTCACATGCAGGTGCCTGATACAGAGTGAGTTATGTCACTGCCCAGATTATCGACTGTGATGTTTGATTCAGTTTTCCAAATGCAGATGTGTAGCAGATAAATTGTGTGCTAGAAGTGTTCCCTGGCTGTGGAGGGAGTCTAACTCTGGTGGTTTTTTTTGCAGAAGACATCTGAGAGACATTGGTTTGATGAGCTCATCGCAGTAAGGAGGTGACAGGAGCAAACAACCTCTGTTGCATTACTTTGACAAATGTACAGGACAGACAGATGCTTGTACCTCCCTTCAGATTATGACAGCAAGAGATTCACCTTCATTCTGCTGCTTAGATAACTAGGGATAGATATCTCCTGTTCCCCCTTCCTCTAAATCCAAGGGGGAAAAAAAACACAAGATTTTGAAAATCCACAGGGAATATTTTCAAGAGACAAAGTGAGTTTGAGTGGTGAAATCTTCTCTGCCAGTGCTCCATTTTCAATTCGTTTTATGAATTCCTGTGGTTTGTGTTTATTTCCAGAAGACATTAAACCACTGACCTGATCCAACATGAGTAAGACCCAGGTCCTGTAGACACAGGATGGTGTTCAGTACCATTCATGGTTTGCTTGAAGCCCTGGTCAGCACCAACACACCTCTGATGGCACATGAGGTTCAGTGTGACACCAAGAGCATGAGACCCTGGCCTGGGCAACTGGGGAACCAGGACTATGGGGCACATAGCCCATCCCTACAACCAGGGATCCTTCCCAGTCCTTCTCATGATCTTCCTAAACAATACAGAATCCTTCTCATGACCTTCTTAAACAATCCAGAATCCTTCCAGAACAGAGGGAGTTTTGTAGGCACAAGCTGGATAGTTGGGGAAACCCAAAAGGGGGAGTTGAAGGTAAGACAAGAGCATGAACCCTATTGAAATCCCTCCTAAGGGCAGAAGAAACCCTCTGTAACAGCCAGGAGTGCCAATAATGGATGGACAAGCCCTTGTCCATCGTTTTCCATCAACATTTCCCATATGGGAAGCATTTTACACTGAAGGTTTCCCTCGCTGCAGTGTACTCTGTGTTCGGAGCCAAACACTGGAATTTATTTTGCTTTGGGGCCATGGCTCAGCTCGAGAATAAATTACCTTTGGGTGGACACAGGAAGGGAGCAGGGTACATTGTGTCCTCCTGAGCTCCCCCTCGCCTTCCAGGCTGGGCTCAGGCAAGAACAATAAACAAGATCCAGCCCCAGTGCTGCTCCTGCCTGGATTCCCATGGCATGTGTTGCTCTCACGTGGCTCCTACCTGAGACCCAGGAGTGTTGGAGAGAGTTACAATAGTTCCAGTCAGTGCCTCCCCTCTGCCCCTGCACCCCTGTGATCATATCTGAGTGTGAGAGCCACAGCTCAGAGCTCTTTCTTGCAGAGGGGAAAACATCAGAGATGTTATGAAATGTGTTCCTGGCACTTGCCTCGCTCCGCGGTGGGTGGAATGACTGAAAAACACCAGCACTTTCCCTCTCTTACCTGGCTCCTCTCTCCACCAGCACCCAAAACCTCGCTAGAGAGCATTGGAAAGCCTCCCAGCTGGAAATGCCTGAGTGTTTTGTAGACTTGCAGCTCCTTCAAAATTGTCTCCATGCTTGGAGACAACAGGGCAAAGTGCATGTCTGCCAGCTTCCCCCACGAGCGCAGCGAAGCTCAGCTCCCTCTGCCTGGTCCCAACATGTTTCAGGTCAGATTAAAAGCTACAGATGCTGCCTTTTAAATGCAGACATGTGGGCTGATTACCAGGGAGTGGTCACTACACTCCTGCTTGCTTGGCAGGGGCAAGGAAAGAGAGGGAGGAATACACCAGGGAATGGCAATTCACTCTGCCAGCGTCTCTCTGTCCACAAATCAGAACCATCTCAGGTATGCAAGCTGAAGCAGGAAATCTAATTTTTTTCCCTGGAATTTGTGGGGCTGGTGACACTGACACATTCAAGGAAACTGTCTCCTTTTTGAAGCATGTCAAAATCACACATTTTTCCAGCTGCATCTCCATTTTCTAGCTGTGAGGATGCTGAGGTGAATCCTTCCATCCCACTAGTTCTGGGATGCTGCAGACTTTTTAAACTCAACCTGGCAGGGAGAAAAAGGCGGCAAAAGCACTGATTGCAAGGATCTTAATGAAAGTAGGTAGCCTGAAGGAAGACAGAGAATATATAAATTCCTCCACTGAAGGTAGGTCTATGCCATGAAATCATTCCTTACAAGGCACCGAAGAATTAAAATTAAAACCCGAGGGAGAGGGAAAGCCCCACTGAAAGCTCACAGGCGTTGAAAATCCGACCACGAGCTTCCAAAAAACAAATCCAGGCAGGCTCTGCCATCCAGGAAAAGCTTGTTTAGCCCTGGTTAGAATAAAATGGATTTAGAAATAATAAATAAACTTTCCCTCCTGCCCCACCCAGCTTGGGCTCTGCTAGAGCCTGAGATGATTTTACATTTTTGTGGATGCCTTTAACAATAACCTGAAGGCTCTGGGCTGCAGCTGCTCAGTCTGGTGGAAATGTTGCCGAAGTTTTTGTGATGATAAACATGCTCTTATTAAAATGTCTTTCTGAGATTTGCCTGCTCATAAATAACAAGGTGCTGTGCTGACACAATGATTCACTTTTCGACCACTTCAAGGAAATAATATTCAAAATTATGGCTTATGTCAATGTGGGGGAGAGAAAGGAGTCTCTATTCTTAGTTTGGAGAGAATACATGAAAATTTGGGAGGAGCAGGTCTGAAGTAGAATGTTGGAGGAATTTAAAAGAAAAGACCCTGAAAAGAAAGGCTTGCAAAC